>NW_005871160.1:1115234-1135658 GCF_000147115.1 Myotis lucifugus
GAAAGGGAAACAGAGATAAAAAGCATCAATGATGAGAGAGAATCATTGATTGGCTGCCTCCTGCACACCCCACACTGGGGATCGAGCCCACAACCCAAGCATATACCCTGAACGGGAATCCAACTGTGACTTCCTAGTTCACAACTGATGCTCAACCACTGAGCCACACCAGCTGGGTGTGCCAACAGTTTTTAAAAAATTCTGTATAAGGTAACGCTTAACTTAATAACTACCAATTAGAAGGGATTGCTCTGAAGTTGCATCAGTGAAGTATAGTTCTGTATAGAGTGTGGTGGGAACAGAAAAGAGGGGAATTTAACCCAACTTATGGATTCAGGGGAAACATCAAGGCAGAGGCATTTGAACAATGTCTCAGACAATGAATAAGAGTTTGCAAGTGGCAAGGGGAGTCTTCTCAGCAGAGGAGCAGCACCAGCAAAGGTGTGGGCCATGACTCTGCAAAGCTAGTACGGAAACAGTTGAGAACTCTGCATGGCTGGACAGCACAGGGTATGTGACAGTGACAAAGGATGAGGCTGGGAAAGAAGATGGGGTGACTGGGCCAGACCCATGCGAATGTGAGCCCTGAAAGGCTTCAGGCTGAGAAAGGCATGAGCAGATCAGTGTTGTAGGTAGATTCTTCTGGTGGCCTCTTATCTACAGACCACATGAGGTTGACCAGAAGTAGGATATATGGTGTTGCCGTCATTTTTCTCACTGACTCAGACAGTTAACATAATTCCTGAACTTCTTTGCTTCGTCTCAGGGAGAATTTATACACTAAAACAGGAACCTGCAAACTATGGCCCAGGAGCCATATCCAGCCCACCTCTTATTTTTGTAAATAAAATTTCATTGGGACACACCCACCACATTCCACTCAGTGTTGCCTATAGCTGCTTTCCCACTTTGGTTGATTTCAAAGCAGAGTTAAGTAGTTGTAGTAAAGACTGAATAACCCTCAAAGTCTACAATATTTATGGTTTGGTGCTTTCCAGAAAAAGTTTGCTGACCCTTGCACTTTGGTTCTCCAAAGTCACTGCCACCTTTCCCATTAAAACTAGAAGCTGCAGAGATAACCTCAAGGTTGGCCTTGCTACCCTTAGTACTGCTCACCTCTGCCTTTACTAAGTAGCCAAATTCAATTGCACTTTTCAGACCAGTAGTGGAATCAGAGTGGAGATTCGTCAGAAGAGGCAGTAAGACAGTGAGCGCCAAGAACCAGGCCAGTCCCAGTGTGTGACCAGACTTGACACTCCATTTCTTCTCTGCAGGAGTTCCCAAGTATTAGAGCAGCAGCTTACCACAAACACCACATACACTGATTACAAGAGTTCAAGAACCATTCACCATGTCCCTACGTGTAGATCAGAACTGTCTAGGTGGTTGAGTTGATGGTCAAACAATAGGCCCCAAAATGTGCAGATTCGTGGGCTGACATCCATCTTGGGGAGATCTCTAATCTTTTTGCAAAACTCTGCACATGCTTCTGTCCTGCTCAGCATTTTTATTGGCACGAATAATTCAGATGCCATGTTTATCAATGTGGCGTTTGTCCATAGCTGGGGGATGGGAAACAGCTAATAACTGGCATTGGTATGTCAGAATCAGGGTTCCAAAAAATTCTTGATAAGCTAGAGCAGTGACTAAAATGTGCTCTGGCCAGAGAGGCAGTTTCTCCTAATTGAGGAATCTGAGGCTCTAGCAGTTTCCCTCCTACCATTCATGGGCCCTGGGGCAAGCGTACAAATGGAGGCCAGCTCATATGTTCAAATACTTAGAAGTTGATCAATCAAGCTAACAAAGTGCTAGGGAAAATATTCTCTCCTCCTACCTTGACAAATATACCTTCGTCACCACCTAGAAGCCCCGATTTGAACTCAGAATTTTCTGAGTCCTTGGAATATTTCTTTTCTTAAATATATTTTTTATTTATTTCAGAGAGGAAGGGAGATGGGGGGAGAGAGAGAGAAACATCAATGATGAGAGAGAATCATTGATCGGCTGCCTCCTGCACACCCACACTGGTGATTGAACCTGCAACCCGGGCATGTGCCCTGACAGGGAATCAAACCGTGACCTCCTGGTTCATAGGTTGATGCTCAACCACTGAGCCACACTGGCCGGGCCGAGTCCTTGGCATCTTAATGATGGAACGTGGCAGCAGGGGAGAGTCAGCCCTAGTCCCCAGCTCTTGACTCATCTTTCTACTTTCTGACTTGCTCTTGGACGCCAAGGCAACTGCTCTCAAGTTGCTTCCCCTTTACTGCCTCACCCGTTAGTTATATCTGTCATTTGGTGCCATTTATCTGGCTCTGCCCTCTGGCTGCTGTAGTTAAACCCAATTTCTGCTTCTACTGCTGATTAATCTGTTTCCAGTTGCTTCAGATAATCTGGGTCTAATGCTTATATTTGGCACAGTCCCCAGGCAATGGCAACCCCATTGGATTCCCCTGAGGGCTAGGAATCAGCTCCTGGCCAGCTCCCACCTACCTTCTAGCTCCCAGGTCTTATATGATAACCCCTCTCCCCCACCCCACCCACACCACTGCCTCAAATTTAATCACAAACGATGAGCACACACTTAAACAAATTTGGGGTAGACAGAGGTGGGAAGTAGCCCCACCCACAGCAGTATATTTTTTTGAACGCCGATATTTTTATTTTTAAAGGGTCGCACACTTTAAGAAAAAGTTTTAATCATGTGATTCATGTATAGCATGCATTCCAAAAACTACACAAAATATGAACAACTTAATAAATTGTAAGGCACATGACTACCAGGTGAACAAATGTCCCAGAAGCTCCCCTGCCTTCGTGTCTCACTATCTTCTTTTCTTCTTTTTGGATTTGATGCAAATGGAATCAAGCACTATTAATTCCTTTATGAATGGCTTCTTTCACTCAGCATGTTGGTGAGATTCATCTCTGATGCATGCGTAGCTCTAGTCCACCCGTTTTCATTGCCGTGTATCTATTATTTGAGTGCACCACAATTTATTCATACATTTTATTGTTGGTGGGCACTGAGGTTGTATCCAGTGTTGGCTATTATGACTGATACTGTGGTGAACATTCTTGTAAATATCTGTTGGTATACCTGAGCAAGAATTTGGGACTGTATGTGTCTAGAAGTGAATTACTGAATCGTGGGTTTTGCATGTTTTAACTTAGTCAATACTCCTAAACCATTTTTCAGAGTGGTTGAACCAATCTTTACTCCAGTTTTTAGTCTATGAGAGTTCTGGTGGTTCCACATTTTCATATGGTTTTTATTGTAAATTCTTCTCCATGATCTAGCCATGTTTGTGGGTTATTTTTAATTTTTTTGTTGTTAATCCTCACCCGAGAATTTTTTCCATTGATTTTTAGAGAGAGTGGAAGGGAGGGGGAGAGACAGACAGAGACAAACATTGATGTAAGAGAGACACAGCGATTGGTTGCCTCCTGCATTCGCTCAACTAGGGCCGGGGATCGAGCCTGCAACCCAGGTACATGCCCTTGACCAGAATCAAAACCAGGGCCCTTTAGTCCACGGGCCGACACTCTATCCACTGAACCAAACTGGTAAGGGCCAATATAACCATGTTTGTTTTCGTGTTGAAAACTATTACAGCATTTACTTGGGAGAAAAAAAACAAAACTATCACACTTTTTTTTTTTCAAAAAGGGGGAAATGATGTTTCTGGAAGATGCACTGAGTTTATCCTGTGACTTTACCTGTCCCACATATGAGGTGCTCAGGTGCATATTAACTGAGCTGACCTCTCAGTGGTTCTTCACTCAGAATCATGATCACCTAACCTTTTACCAAACTGTTTCTTATTCACGGGACAGCTTCCCTCCTCTGCCCAACATAGCATCTGCATCATATTGACAGAATGTAAAGAGAATCCACTGCTGAACTCCAATCCATTTTGCCAGGACAGTATTTATCTGAATAATCTTATTGCGATTACAGGTTCACCTATTTGTCACTTAGATTATTCTCTAAGTCCTTTCAAGGAAACAGACCATATACTTCTTTAATATATACCTTCATCACCTGCAAGAATTCTTGGGACCCCATGGGGAGCAATCAGTATTTGCAAACTGACTGACTGGCTCAGTGTAGCTTAAAATCCATCTTTATTTTTATATGATCGTTTAAGTGATTTAATGAGTGGCTGTCACTGACAAGGCGGTGGGGGACTGTGCATAAAATGACACAATAATATAAAAATAAAGCTTTGCTCAGACACTAACACACAGAACTGCCTCCGTGTACACATTGCTCTTTAGACTCGAGAAAACAATTCTTCCTTTGGTCAAGGGAAGTTGTTTTCATTGATAAAAATAAGTAAATCTACATCCTCTTCTACTGCCTGATTTGAATGCTTACCAAACCAGGAATCATATATAATATTCATTTCAGCAATGAATATGCAGAGAGTGCTGCATCTCTTTATTTAGCGATTTTAAACATTGCAGTCATGTTCATCATGGTGACTGTAGGCTTTTATATCTAAAACAGACTCATTTCTCAAAGTCATATTTAAATATCTCAAACGGTAGTGTTGGCCTCTTGGGTATTGCACAACATACAACAGAAGAAGGAAGGTTAACCTTGCCAAAAAAAGTAAAGAAACGGAGCAGCTGTAGTTATTTCACGTTAGGAAGTGGTGGGACCAGGAAAAAGAAGAACAGAGAATTCTAGCGGAGCCAAGTTTGCAACAAGGATCTGAATGTTGGCTTCGTCTTGCAGCAGAGTGTGGGAGTTGTTCTAACGCACTGATGCACTAAGTGAGGTATACAATTTTTTTCTCAGTTGCATGCTTTGTAGGCAAGTTTCTCTTCTGTTCCCTTCCAAAATCTAAATGCCGAATTCTGACAACCCAGATGGTTACCTGGTCTTAAACACACACACAGTCTCATACCTATGGTTTTGCTCCTGATTTTAGATTTAGGATAGTTTCATTCATTTATCCATTCATTCATTTGCTTAATTAAATGATCAGGCAACCAATACCCAGCCCCTACTACATGCCAAGTGTTGTGGCTGGTGCTCAGAATACACGGATGCGTCCTAGCCAGATATTATTCAAATAATCACACAAATAATCAGCGTGAGTTCTCTGAAGGAAGAACATGTTTCGATGGAAGTGTGTATTAGAAGGATCTGACTTCGGGAGGCCTGGGAATGTCCTTGAAGAAGTGAGAATGGGTTGATGTCTGTTAAATGAGCAGGTGAGTTAACTAGGTGAAATAGGGGGAGGGAAGGGGAGTTCCAGGAAATGGGAACCACTCATGCAAGGGCCCTGTGGTGGGAGAGAGTATCATTTACGTGAGGACTCAATGAAGGTCAGGGTGACAGGAATGAAGAGAGCAAAGATGTGGGCGGATCTTGGGGACCCTCAAGGGCTTTGTCCTTATCTTAAGAGCAAAGATGACACACAGGGAAGAACAGGTGGAGGACAGGAAGGAATCCAGTTTCACAGCATAGGTTGTGGGACTCGGAGACATACAAGGAAAAAGGCTTTAGAACTTCTTGTTCTTGAGAAACACAGCCCCTGGTCCACAGCTTGACTCAGTCATGGGTGTCCCCCGACAGCTGTTAGCAGCTGGGCAGGCTGGTCTCCCAGGCCTGAGTGGATAATAGGGAGGATGCTCAGGGGCGGCAGAGGGACACGCTCCAGCGGTCCAGATCTGCTGTCTCCTCTGCGCACAACGAGCCATTTGGGCAGGAAGCCGGTGCTCACTGCTCGCAGATCCAAATGTGTTGTGCTGTAACGGCCTGAGAGGGAAGCCCAGTTTCAACGTTAATAGAACACAAAGCACCCAACCAACTGGCATAATCTCTCCCTTGAAAGGTGATGTGTGGCCTTGTTGTGCCGGGCCTTCAATTTGCAGCTGAGATTAAACGGACACAAATTCAAAATATGGACATTCTGGACTCTATTTATAATGCTAATATCAAAATACACCATAATAGTGATTCTCATACTCCAAGTATTCAACATTCAGAGATTCAAAAGATCTGAACAAGTATTTTCAGTTCAAGCTGTTGTAGGGCTTAGCATGCTAAGTCCACAATAAACCGCGGAGGGGCAGGATTCTCGGCAGCGGGAGGTGGAGGAAGAGAAAAGGCAGCTAATTCCTGGATTGGCTGAGATTGCATAGGGCAGGGTTCCTCAGCCTTGGCGCTATGGCCTTTTGGGGCTGGGTCATTCTTTGATCTGGGAGACTGTCCTGTGCGCCCTATCATGTTTATCAGCATCACTCCGCTCGACCCATTAGATGCCCCCAGCTGTGACAAGTGTCCTCTGGGGATTGAGCACCCCCCCCCCCCCCACCGGACACACACACCTTTGGAACCACTGTAATTGATCCATAATTAATAAACCCGGTGTGCTTGTTTTGTGAAATAAAAATAAGGATTGTCAGTCATTTGCAGAATGTTTTATATCAATATATATTTTTTTAATCTGTGGAATGTGGCTAGAGGTTTTTCAAACTAAAATCAGTTTTACTTCTCAAACTATTTAGACACATAACCTTCCTTGAAACTTCCAAGCCTGGGGCAGGCCCCTGTCTATTCGCGGAGGAAAATTGAGCTTATGGTTTTGCAAGTCAGCTTTGGAACTTTGAGGTTTGAAATGCAAAAGCGGCTTGGCCATATTTTTTCCTTTGCAGAGGAACAAAAAAAGGAACTGGCTGTTGGCTTTTTCTGTGCTCTGGAGTCTTTAAATATTTCTCCCCATCTCAGCCTCAGTGGGCAATAGGATGGTAAAATGGAAAAGTTCTGTAAAATTTCCCCAGGGAGTGGAGTGCTCTGACAGGATCCCATGTCCCCTCGCCTCCTCTCCTGGGACAGACAGCGCCGTCCTGCTGCCGCTGCTGCAGCGGGCAGACCAGCAGTGTTAGACTTTCGGCCTCTTTACCATGCTGTACGTGAGCGACCTTGAAAACTGGCAAAATCTCCTTGCATCTCCACTCTCCTTTTTCTGAAACGTAAAAGAAAAGCAGAGACTGCAGTCTTGTCTGAGTGTTGTGGGGTTTAATGAAATCACATTTGGGAGTCCGGCATTGTCATTTGAGGGGTGTTGCTTCTCACCTCCACCAGCCCAGGGCTTTCCCACTATTTTGCCTACTTCTTATTGTTAAATTGGTTAGGTAAGCAGATGTTTCTTTCATTCTTTTTTTTTTTTTCAAATCCTCACAGAGGATATACTCACTGATTTTAAAGACAGAGGAATGGGGCGGGGGGAGAGAGAAACAGAAACATCGATCGGTTGCCTCCTGTACGCACCCCAACCAGGAACCTAACCTACAACCTAGGTATGTGCCCTGACTGGGAATTGAATGCACAACCTTTTGGTGTGCAGGAGGATGCTCCAACCAGTTGAGCCACAGGGCTGGGGCCAAATGTTTCTTTTTTGTAGTCGGAGATTCAGGATTTTTAGAATGTCATGGAAGCACCTGTTAAGCACCTTAAATTGAAATCTGGTGAGTTGAGGTTAGATATAGACAAGTTTAAACTTATGTGTATATAAAATATATAAATTGTATAAACTTATGTGTACATAAAATATATAATTATATAAACGTATTTTGTATATGCAAAATAAGTTTAAGCTCATCTCTAATATATAGTTGTTTGCTCTCTAGATGTAATATATAAAATAGATTCAAATTATATATGTATATATTCCAGCAAAAGCAAATAGCCTATGATAGATTCATAATGTGACTAATAATAAAATACCAGCTAAGAATAGTAATATACCGTGGCTTACATGATTTGAAAAAGGTTTTGATCTTTTAGATTTAGAAGGTACAAGCCACAGCTACTAAACATGTGAATGGAGTTAGGAAACTTAGTTGGTGTAAATATCAGAAAGCCCTAGAACAGCGGTTCTCAACCTGTGGGTCGCGACCCCTTTGGGGGTTGAACGACCCCTTAGGGGTCGTCTAAGACCACCGGAAAACACATATATAATTACATATTGTTTTTGTGATTAATCACTATGCTTTAATTATGATCAATTTGTAACAATGAAGTTGGGGGTCACCACAACATGAGGAACTGTATTAAAGGGTCACGGCATTAGGAAGATTGAGAACCACTGTCCTAGAAGGAAGTCACTCCGGGCAGCCTGCATGTTTATTTGGGGGTAAAAAAATTTATCTACAGCCCCTGAAGGAACATGAAGAGAGGAGGGCTTGCTTTGTTTTGTGGTCTGTGCTGCTGCTGGAAGCAGGATTGGGCAGGAACATATTGGTGAGTTTATATTAAGGCTAAAAGACTGATCCCTGGTTAATGTTGAAATTTGCCAGCTACACTTGAGTTAGTCCAGGGGGGAAGGAAGTAAGAACATGAGACCAACATCTTTGAAAAAGGAGCATGATTTCGGAACATTCAGTGGCAGGAGGATGAGATGTTTGCCTTACAAAAGAGGGTGGGAGGAAGAGATCTGAGTTTTCAGATGCTGACACTCTGAAGTATGTGCCCTGAACAGTAAAGGCTTCCCATCCTGTTAGAAATGACACTAATAACCCCACATTTAGGTAGTTTGCAAAGCACTTCCCCCGCCACCATTTCATGTAATCCTCAGAACAATCCTGAGAGTGACTATCATTATGTTCACGGAGAAAGCAGCTCAGAAGGGTCAAGCAACTTTCTCAAAGGCCTTGATTGAGAATTAGTCCCACACACCAAGTTGCTTTTTCTTAAAAAAAAAAAAAAAAAAAAAGTAAGTAAATAAATAACTGAAAAACTGAAAGCAGTCAGGATTCCAGGTGGAGTTGGAAATCAATTAGAGTGGTTTTATTTGCTTTTTAAAAAAAGTTTCTTCTTTTTCAACTCATCACCCTTCCCTTTTTAATTTAATTTCCTGCTAGTGGTTTGAGTAAGGTCATTTTTCATTTTAAAAAGGTAAGAAAACCTGTCTTCTTGTTAATCATCCTCTCTCTCCCACACTGAAACTCTCTGTAGGCTCGCTGGCCACATCTCAACATTAGCTGCTGCTGATGTGTGGCTGGGTGATATGTACACGAACAAATACATGTTGTGGTTTTAATTACCGGGATCTCTCCAAGGACCGTCCTGTCCTCCTACGTGTGTGGATTCCAATTTGCCAGGTTTGAGATGCACCGAACAGGAGTCTGTTCCTGTAACCAACAAGAGGTCTTAGCCCAGGAGGCCAGAATCTTTTGATGACAATGTGGCCGCCCTACTCACTCTGCATCTAAACAGCTGCCACTTTCACTTCTGCTTTTTAATAACTTCTTAAGTTTTTTATGTGTTTGTTTTTGTCCTCCACTGATTTGGACACGTTTATACTTTCCGGAGAGAAGTTTAAACCATTTGTGTTACAGATTTGTTTGTTTGTTTCTCATGGTGTCCTGTCAACAGGACAGTGAGGATAACATTTTAGAAACTCAAAACATGTTTATACACAACCTAGTACACGCTATTGCTCATCATTTGGCGTTCAACCTTTGCAGTTTCATTGTATTTAATGCCACATTCTACACCCTTGCTTTGAAATACTTCCTAAGTTTTGTTTTTGTCTTGAAGGTGGTATTTTTTTTAAAATATATTTTATTGATTTTTTACAGAGAGGAAGGGAGAGGGATAGAGAGTTAAAAACATCGATGAGAGAGAAACATCGATCAGCTGCCTCCTGCACACCCCCCACTGGGGATGTGCCCACAACCAAGGTACATGCCCCTGACCAGAATCGAACCTGGGACTCTTGAGTCCGCAGGCTGACGCTCTATCCACTGCGCCAAACCGGTTAGGGCAAAGGTGGTATTTTTTAAAAATGTACCCCATTCAACTGCCTTCTAATAACACCCTCCCTCAAAATATAGTGGGTTCCTATAATAATTCATATCTATTTATTTCTGTCTATTTATCTATCTATCTATCTACCATTATTTATATATATATATACTAAAACTGCTTGCTCCGGAAGGTGGTCTTTTGCCATATGGCCCCTGGTAAGTATCACATGGGATTACCTCGCCAAAGTGACATCCAATCGTCACACGCTAACATGACTAGCCTTTTATGGAGTTATTTTGCTGTCTTTCCACTTCACTCAGACTTGCGAGAGTTAATTATTTAATATGTTTGCAAAGAACATTGAGTTCCCTAGGGAAAGTGTGCCACATAAACATATATAAATGAATCATGAAAGTCGAGGCAGATTAGCTGGTGAGTTCTTCCTTTTTGCTAATGAGGCCACAGGCTAGTTTTGTGAACTGCCCCCTCCTCCTTTCTGGAGCCTTCTCCTACTTCCTCTTCTTAATTTCCTCCTGTTTAATTCTTTTTTCCCTTCTGTCAATTGTATCAGTGCCTGCCACACTGCGGGCACTCGGTCAATCACAATGATTTAGCGCCAGATCTATAGGTAAAAGTCTTCATTAACTTCGACGGGCATCATAAGCTCCTCGGAACTCTGGGGTGAGATTAATAATTGGATAATGATTCTCACGCGCCGTGAGAAGGAGAAGCCAGGCTCATGAAATGCTGAGCACGGCGTGGTGATCAGTAGTCGGGAAAGCCCTTGTTAACTGACCCCTTTTCCCTGATCTGTTGCAAGTAAAACACGAGCTCCCGATGCTCTAAAAATTAATATAAATGAAATCAGACTCCTCCTACAGCCTCCCCCCTCTCTCGAGGGCTAGAACAAAACAGGGAACAGTGGACGGATTTAGATCGCGTTGGAAGGAGCGACATACAGTAATTGTTTATTGAATGTTGACGTCCCAATCCCAGTTATTCCTTTACCAGAGATTAGGAGGAATTAGGGAGCAGTTCACGTCCATCCTGCTGAACCTGACCCAGTTTATTTACTCTGTAATCTTACTTCCAAGCACGAGAGGTAAAACGAGCTGCTCTTATCAATTAATAGCTGAAGAAAAATGTAGATTTCAAGTTCAATGGAAGAGCTGTTTATTCCAGGGAACTACAGAAATGAAGAGGCGCTCCCTGCTATGCTGGGGAATGGGGCTGAGGGCTCGGGGGTGGGGGAGGAGAAGAGGGGTGCAGAAGATAATTTTTTTTTCTTTTTCTTAGGAGTTTGAATTACTGTGCAATCTTGGATTTTCTAGTGACCTGTGTTAAAGCCCCGAGGCTATAACAGACCTATAATGGATCTATTTCTGTATTGTGCGGCAGTATCGGAGTTTAAAACAGCAGCCGTGGTAGATGCATATAATGAGACCAGTGCTTCCTTCTCAATCCCGAGGTCACAGCCCTGCTTGGCCTCCCAAAGCTCTTCCTCAGCTCCCTTCCAGAATCCTCCAAGGTTTCTGTCCTGTCCTGAGCAGACACAGAAGTTGCTTTAGGGATATGAGATGAGGGTGAGGAAAAGACTCTGCCCTCACCCCCCAAACCTCCCTGCCCTGCTTTGCCCACCCCACCCCCACCCCCATCCCACTTTCAGAAACCGACCTCTCTGGGTTAAGGTATTGTTCCGTGTTCAAATACCTCGGGGAGGTATAACACATTCTCTTCACCAGTCATTAATAATGTAGTGTTCATTCCACAAACATTTAATATTTGTTGAATTTATTCATAACATGAATGAATGAGAGTCAGGGGGAGAGAAGACATGTTGGAGTCCAGTGCTGCCTTGCCGCTGGGAGCATCCCTCCTCAGGAGATCTCCCAAGTCGCTGCCAGTCCCAGCACTGTCTGCCTCTAAGACAGCTGCGGGCATGGGCACAGCCAGGCGGTGATGATGGGTGGGCGATGCCTGGGAGAGCCGGAGACACAACGGAATGAGCGTGGAAATTCACCCGAAGGCTCAGGGTCTTTGATCTGTTTTGTATCAACCTGAAGCCTTGGGTCCAGTTTCCAGAATTCAGCACAGAGCCTGGCACACAGTAGGTACCTGTAACATTGGAGTTAAAAAGTACAGGGGAAATGACAGCACCTGTGTCGTGTTCCAGGGCTGCTGGAACAGAGTACTCCAAACTGGGTGGCTGGAAACAACAGAAATGTACTGTCCTGCAGCTCTGGAAGGCGGAAGTCCCAAAACAAGGTGCTGGCCAAGCCGTGCTCCCCCAAAAGCCTCTAGACAAGGATCTCTCCTCATCTCTTCCAGCTGCTGATAGCCCAGGCGTTCCTGTTCCTTGGCTTGTGGCAGCAAACCTCCAATCTCTGCCTCTGTCTTCACATGGCCGTCTTCCCTTCTGTGCATGTCCATGTCCACATTTACATCCTCCCATAAGGCCCTCGGTCCTATTGGATTACGGCCCATCCTAGGATCTCACCCAAACTTGGTTCCATCTGCAAAGGCCCTATTTCCAAATAAGCTCATATTCACAAGTACCAGGAGTTAGAATACAATTCAACCCACAATTTACAATGAACTGAAACATGGGTGTGGAAGCTCTTGATGATTGGGAAGTGTTTATGCAAATGTAGGCCAAGGAACTCAGCCTTGCCTTTCCTCCCAACCATTAGGCTACCCACAAAGAGTTTCAGAACAAGGACTGTGAAGTCCAACTTAGGGGTGTGGAGACAAATGAAGGGGAAGATGATAGACAATGAGGTCAAGGGCACGAAAAGACAAAGTTTACTACCTTCATGCGGTTGCCTGGACCGCGTTCAGGTCCTGAGTGAGTGAGGTGACCTCAAATACTCACGTGCAAATGCCCGGACTTCCCAGAATGGGACCGAAAGGCAGGTGACACCATTCACCAAGGCCACACTGGAGAGAATGGAAATCACTGGTTCACAGTCATCTTTGTGTCTCTTCTTATCATGGATTCGGAAGGTCACTTAATGAAGAAAGGCTTTAGTAAGCACCAGGAAGGTGTTAAGCAACATATTACTCAGAAGACAGACATGGTCCCTGACCTCCAGGGCCTGGGTTCTAAGGAGCACAGGACAGCCTCTTATATATTTTATGTCTTTTTTTCCCTTTCCCTTTTTGGGGGTTAGCACCAGGGAAGTATTGCATTCCAGTTGATTAGGAACCACAAGTCTAAATTTTAGTTCCAGGCTGAATAGTAATTTTTTTTCCTGAAGGTTTGAATAAATCATTGAATCTGCTTAAGTTTCAACTATTTTCAGCATTTCTATGCAAGGGGCATTTTCTTGTTTGTGACGACTGCAATTCCTGGGTTTGCAAAACTGTAATTTTGATAAAGATAGGAGAGGTTTTCATGGAAGAAAGATGGTTTAATTTTCACACTGATTTGACTGCAAAGGAGATAAGTCAGATGAACTATCCATTCAGGTAAACCAGTGGTCGGCAAACTGCAGCTCGCGAGCCACATGAGGCTCTTTGGCCCTGGAGTGTGGCTCTCCAAAAAATACGACTTCTGCACATGGGCACGAAGTTTCAACCGCACTGTATGTGAACGCCCGCATGTGGTATTTTGTGGAAGAGCCACACTCAAGGGGCCAAAGAGCCGCATGTGGCTCGCGGGCCGAGGTTTGCTGACCACTGAGGTAAACCATTGAACCGCAAGATAATAAGTGCATATAATCCATCCTGTTCCCCTTTTCGCTTTGAATGCCAGGAAGCTCAAAGCTAACTATACCATTCAGTTAAAATACTAATATTAGTCTAGGGCCCTGTTTCCGTTCTCTATTGCTGTGAACAAACTTACACCAAAACTCAGTGGCTCAAAACAACCATTTATTTTTATCTTTCATGGTCCTGTGAGTTAACAGGACTTGGCTGAGCAGTTCTTGCCTGGGGAGTCACACGCAGCTTCTGCTGGATGGTGGCTGGTGTTGGAATCCTTTAAAGGTCCAACGATGCTACATGTTCAGCATGGCTTGCTCATTCACATGTCTGGTACCTGGGCTGAGGTGGCTGGCATGGCTGGAGGCTGGCCGAGCACCTCTCTCTCCCTCCACGTGGCTAACTTGAGCTTTCTCAGAGTCCACACATGGCAGTTGGCTTCCCCCAGGAGGAATGCCACCCTGAGTGTTATAATGGGAGTTGTGGTTCATGGGCGGGTCCACTTTGGAGATATGCTACCAGAGATATTTGTAACCTCTTATTCTTTATGGTCTTATCAGAGATGTATCTTTCTTTGTGAGCCTTTTTGGAAGCAGGCAAGTGTGAATAATACACAAACAATGCTTTACTCTTGTCTAGGGCTTGATCATTTACCACGCACCCACCTATGCTACCTTACCTAGTTTTCACGACACCATGGAAAAGGGCCGATCAGCAACTTTATCCCCATTTTTATAGACTTGGAGACTGAGCTTAGAAAAGGATTAGTGACCTGCCTGTGGTAACACAGCTAGGAAGTGATGGACTAGGCCCTGATTGTCGTGTCTCTGACATGACAATCTATGTTCTCAAGCACCTGGCAAAGCACTGATGGAGACCTAAGTCTAAAACCCAGGTGTGACTCCTCCACATGCTGCACAACACCTGCTTGCCTCTCCATCGCCCCGTCCACAGCAGGAGTTTAGGGCAGTGGTGTGAGCTTGAGTCCTTGAGCCAAATGCCTAATCTAAACCTGCTCTGCCACCTCCTGGATTGGGTCTTTCCAATGACTCAGTTTCTTCATCTGTAAAATGGGGCTGCTGCTGATGTCATAAGGATTAAATGAATTAATTCATTAAAATAATACTTGATAAGAACTTTAAAAAGAAATCTCTCGCCAGCCGGTATGGCTCAGTGGTCGAGTGTCGACCTATGAACCAAGAGATCATGGTTCGATTCCCAGTCAGGGCACATGCCCGGGTTTCAGGCCTGATCCCCAGTGGGGGGCATGCAGGAGGCAGCCGATCAATGATTCTCTCTCATCATTGATGTTTCTATCTCTCTCTCCCTATCCCTTCCTCTTTGAAATCTATCTATCTATCTATCTATCTATCTATCTATATATCTATATATATATACATATACACACACACATACACACATATAGATACATACACACATACACACATATATAATAATATATATATGAAGAAATCTCTCAGGACAAGCTGTAGAGATAAGTAGCTTCTAAGAGCTACTTCTGTGTGCTTTTCTTGATTTTACCTGGACCTTGCTAAGCGTCCATACAGGTACACATGATCTTGACGTTTCGTTTGACTTGACATTGTATTTTACCGATAGACTGAAAGCTGAGTCGCTGTTAATGTTTGCCTGCGCATCGTGATTCCGGCAGCAGGATGCGGTTATAAAACACTGTCAGGACTTGTAGACACAGCCCCCGTTCCCCACACCGTCATGTGCACGCACTCTCTCTCCTCCATTATTTACAGGGACATTCCCTCCCTCGGGCGGAGGCGCTCTCTCCTCTCACTTCTCTGTCCCAAGGGGATCTGCACATTCACACTCAGCTCTCTCCACTCCACTCTTTTCCACACACAGGTTTTCTCAAACGCTCACCCCAAGATCCGCCTTTCCCCTACGGACACGCGCCCTTTGACCTTCTGCCTTCCAGTGGAATAAAAAAACTTCCTTTCCTCAGAACCCTCAGAATACAGATATTTTCTGTGCTCATTGGAACCTGAAAATGTCCCCCCTTCCCCCGCGCCCCCCAGGGATGGCAGGAGAAGTCTCTGAAGCCATGCCCACCTGGGCAGGTTGCAGACCTAGGTTTGGGTGAGGTGGCTACAGACACCTGGCTGCACCTGCCCAGCAGGGTTCAGCTCACAAAGCTCTTTATTAATGACCAGAGAATGGATTCTGCCCCCCCCCCCCCGCCTGCCCACCTGGACACAGCAAAACAGCCCGTGTGCAGCCCAGAGAACATCTGGCAGCAGCTGCTTAAGAGGCGAGTGCTCCTGACACAAGACAAGGCTTGGCTAAGGGAAGCTGCCTGCTTTTTCCCAGCTCAGGGTGGGGAAGAATCCAGCTGAATATGCACCTATTCAGAAGGGCAAAGAGCCAAAAATAACCAAGAGCAACAGCATTTCATCTGACAGGTCCAGAAATACAGCTCGGAGCACACCAGGGCTACAGAGTGCGTGATTCGCAGACCTTCAGCATTCCCATAGAAATACCGGGAAAACTCTTAGGTTACCCACCTAAGAGCTCCCATCCCATCTTCACTACAGCTTCTCAAAGCAAGGGCTCTGTGGCCCATAGGGAGAGAGGGGGCGGAGTCAGGGACTTGAGGCTCAGAAGAAGGGGTGTGGGGACCAGGATGTGAGGATGATTTCTGGTAGAATATTCTAAGGAAGAAAGAAATAGGAAGTAATTGGCTAATATGGAGGATGCAAAACAGACAGGAAATGGACTTAGGGAAGGTAAAGCCTAAGTGTCACAGGATACCTGGGAGCACCAACGTTACACGTGGCACGCAGGAGTGAGCTAGACGCTGACGGTCACCCTCGGCAGGAAAAAGGGCCCGGCTTTCCCATCGAGGGGGGAAGTGTGCTGTCTGACAGCAGTCTTCTATTTTTGTTTTATTCTCTCCTATTTTGATGTAAAGGCAAATGTCACAGTTCATTCATCTTTATTCTGAATATCTGCAATTGCAGAAAGGGAGGAGGGGGTGGGAGCGAGGAGAAGGCTCCAGGATTCCTGAGAACCTGACTGCAGGAAAAGCACAGAGGAGCCAACCACAAGTAAAAAAGGAAAAGAAGGAGGGTGGTAAGGAGGGAAGCAGACAGGAAGGGAGGATGGAAGAAAAAAATGAGAAAGGAAGAGGATGGGTTCAATTTTATTTAGTGAACTAGAGGCCCAGTGCATGAAAATTCGTGCACTGGGGGGGTCCCTCAGCCAGGCCTGTGCCCTCTCACAGTCCGGGAGTCCTCAGGGGCTATCCTACTGATGGTCTGCAGGAGGCGACCAGGCCAGCTGATCAGGGGACGGCACCGCCCCCATCACCCCGCCATTGCCGCCTGGCCTCCCTCTGTGGGAGGCGACCTGACACGGGCTGATCAGGGGACGGTGCCAGCCCCCCCCCATCGCCCCTCCACCACTGCTGGTCGCCACCCCCCCCCCACACCGTCATTCCTCCTCTGCCCGCTGGCACGTGCCTTGGCTGGCCTGGTGCTCCTTGCTCACCGGCCCCACCCCCTGCCGACTGGTCTTTCCGCCGCCATTTGGTCGATTTGCATATTATGTTTTTATTATATAGGATAAGAACTTTCTAGGCATGAAAGGAATACCGGGAGCTGGTTAAGAAACAACCTCTGCTTTGAAGTCTACTTGGAGGAGGAGACGAGGCCAGCAAAGTGAGAGAGATATGAAACAGGATTGGGCAGTTTCCACATGGGGCTACAGGCAATGCTCAGTGGGGCAGAGACATGGCCAACTGAGTTTGAACCTAAGGTCATGAGGGAAGGCTCCCTAGAGCCGGTGGCATTTGGGCCCAGGAGTTTACGTAGGAGGGAAGTGGGGAAAATGAGCATTCCTTACTCACCAGTAGTGCCCTCTGCTCCCCTCCTGTAACCCACAGGTCAGGTGTCTCTGTAGGGGCCGATCTCTGTACCCTACGCACGCTCAGTCCCTAGAAATGTGGTTTCCAAGTATCAGCATGGACAGTGACGGTCCAAAGGGACGTTCCCACTGGTGCACAGCAAAATGAGACAAAGACCAGTTAGGAGTTTCTCACAAGCAAATTAGATTCCGTTCCAAGGACTGCCTTTTATTATGTTCTAGGGCAGTGGTTCTCAACCTTCCTAATGCCGCGACCCTTTAATACAGTTCCTCATGTTGTGTTGACCCCCAATTTCATTGTTACAAATTGATCATAATTAAAGCATAGTGATTAATCACAAAAACAATATGTAATTATATATGTGTTTTCCGATGGTCTTAGGTGACCCCTGTGAAAGGGTCGTTCGACCCCCAAAGGGGTCGCGACCCACAGGTTGAGAATCGCTGTTCTAGGGCCTTCCTCATTTAGGATGATAAAAATGCCCCGGCTTTCCAATGAAATAATGTTGATAGAAGATATTGTAAGTGTATCTGGGGGCTGTTTTTTCTTGTTTGAAGTATTTTTACTTGGCAAGTTGACAGTTGGCCAAGGGAATTGGTCCTGGAGATTTTACTGATCTCAAACCATTTCAGCACCCGAGAACTACGGGCCTAGGATGTCATTCCGTGCCCACGAAGGCAAGCAGATTCAGTGAAGGTTCTGCCTGGTTTTAACGCCCCCTCCCCTCCAGGCCCCGGATGCTTCTCCCCTGAGCATCCTCATCCCTGTTGCCTTCATCCTCATCCATGCTGAGTTCGAGAGGATGTGATAAACGGACTCACGTAAGCAGCAATGAGAGATACCAGATTAATACAGTCTCTGGGGCCTGCACATTGTGGTGGAGTATTAAAACTTAATTCAAACCGATGAATTATAATGGTGGGGTTTTAAACCCAATGGGAAAGCATGGTATCTTTAAAATAAAGGGCCTTCTCCTGAAATCAGACCACACCCTTCAGATTACTGACACAAAGGGCTAGAGAGGCAAGGGCAGTCACGATCTGTCTTCTGGATCAAAATGTCACACTGCTCTGTGAACAGAAATCCTGACCTTCTCTTCTCTGCCCCCTCCAGTACAGAATTCTTCAGTCATCACTGCCACCCCCGCTCCGGGCCACACAGCAACCTGCACGGCCCTTTTAGGGACCCCCATTGTGTCTTGGTCAGTTCTCTTCATTCCTGCCGCTCCTCGATCCCTTGGAAAGGGATGGTCCTGCCACCTCTGGATTTCTGGGGCCTCGGGTGGTGCCTGACACACAATAGGAGCACAATGGAAGATGAGAAAGTGAGAGACTGGATATGCCTGATTAAAAATAGCCCAGCCCCCTTCCCGACTGGTGTGGCCAAGTGGTTAGAGCGTCCACCCATACACTGAAAAGTCTCGGGTTCAATTCCCAGTCAAGGGCATGTACCTGGGTTGCAGGTTAGATTCCCTGGCCCTGGTCAGGGTTATGGAGAGGCAACCTATCAATGTGTCTCACCTTGATGGTTCTCTCTCTCCACCCCCAGCCCCCTCTCCCTGCCTTCCTCCCTCCCAGTCTCTAAAAAGCAATGGAAAAAAATATCCCCGGATGAGGATTTAAAAGAAATAGCCCAGTCCCCTACAGGGGGGCTTCTACATTGACTACAGTTAGGTAAATTCAAACCCTTAAGGCTCACAGGCTTTGAATCTCTAATTCCATGAATCCTGATAACAAACAACCTGAGGGAACTATTCAGTTCCCCCCAAGACCAACCAAGTCCATGTGCAATGAAGGAGAGAAACTGCAGAGAGGCCCAGGAAGACAGGTGGAAACCCCGCGATACTGAGAGCCCCCGTTTTCCCGAAATGGCCAATTTCCTTCCACAGACATTAAAAAGTAGACTGTATATTTCAGCCCAACAGGATCTAGGTTGAAGTCACCAAATCCTTTATCCTCATGGGCACCTGCTGGAATGAGTGGTTCTCCACATCACTCAGGAGAATCTGAATCTCTTTGGGTCTGTGGAAGTGGGACAGGGTGATGGTGACGTCTGTCAAACAAAGAAAACCCTCCAGTGCTCTCATGTGGTGACCGCTAGATGTGAGAGGAGCGGCGCGAACCTTCCTGCAAGCCAGCCGTTCTGGACATGGGGTCTCTGGACCAGCAGCGTCAGCAGTAGCAGGGAGCTTGCTAGGCAGGCAGCTCCTCAAGCCCACCCAGGACCCACTGGCTCGGAAAATCCAGCGCGTTTGTCCAGCCACATGTTGTGTTCACAAGCCCTGGGGGTGATTCGGATGCAGGCTTACATCTGAGAACCACTGATATAAGGCATCGTCTTGCAGCCAGTGAGTGGCTCTGGGCCAAGAGCCTGCCCCAGGGCCACAGCCCCTCAGGTGACCTACAAAAGGTAAGGGATGAGTCCCTGAGGAGCTGAGGGTGGCAGGCCTGGAGTAAGATGGCTGAGGGCATATCCAGGTCCAAGGGATTCCAAAATTGGTCAAACCCAGCCCGGGCATCCCCTAGGTACCACCAGCCTCTTCCCAGGCCTTCTGTGACTTGACCTACCTTCTGTGACTTAACCTACCATGGGAGCCGCTCCACCGGGAAGGGCTGTGACCTCTCACAATCCCAGTCTATGATCAGTTCCAACCCGCACAAATCCACCAGGGCCCACGGGAAGCTTTTGCTAACTTTGAAGATGGGCTGTTTCCGAGCAGCAGCCAGGGGCCCAACCAGTTGTCTGCGCCGCTCAGCATAGCCTTGCCCTGCCCAGAGCGCCGGGGCAGGGCCTGGAGACAGGGGCCCCGCTTTGGGCCCCGTGGCCTGGCGACCCAACCTGCGTCCCCAAGGCCAAGATATGCCTGGATTTTTTTTTTTTTAAGCTGTTTGTTCACTTCAAGAGCCTCACGCCTCTCATTTGGGGCTTGAGTACAATTGCCTTGCCTAATTAATTCATTTTCTTTTCCCTCCAAAGTGGAAGCCGGGGCACGTGGATACGAAATTAAATACAAACCCCCTTTGGGCCGCGGATACTCTGGGGCAATTAAAACAAA
>NW_005871160.1:1136910-1145961 GCF_000147115.1 Myotis lucifugus
GTCCCTCCCCTCCGCGCGGAGCCCGCGCGCGCGGGGAACGCGGGGTGGAGGGCCGGGGACCTCGCCACGCGGAAGTGGGTGCGGTGTTGCTAGTTTTCTCTTTTCCTGGCCGCTGCGCCCCGGGCACTCCCGGCACCTGGGATGGGCACCCGGGTTGCGGAGAGCAGTGCGTGGACCAGACTTGCTCTGTGCTCTCGCTCCTGTCCTTCTCCCTCCCAGACTCGCGCCAGACCCGGGTCAGGTTCCCCCCGAGACCCGGCCTGCCCCCCACTCCACCTGGGATCTTCGGTCACCCTCGTTCCGTCCCCACTCCGCTGCGCACGGCTCTCCAGCCCCTTCCCTATCCGTCCTGAGCTTCCCTTACAATCTTCTCGCAGCTCCTTTTCTTCTCGCGCCCAACTTCGCCTCTTTCTCTCCGCGAATGCCACCCGCCTCGACCCTCCTTTTAGTTCCCACCCTGTCCTCACGGCCAATGCGCCGGGCGAGGCACCTCGGGTTTCCAGCTATCTTCAACTCCCCCCTGGTCATTCCGGCCAAGTTGCGGATGCCAGAAAGAAATCTAGTTCTTTGTAACACGCTCACTGCCAGAGTGGTGACTTTAGCTGCGTCTCGAACATTGTCATTTCTGAGAACACGTCTGGCTTATGCATGTCAGTTACGATGTGCACACTTCTTGGCTCCTGTCTTAGTCATCAACTAAATGGCAGGAGCCTATTTTTCAAAACCAACGCCTTTACAATACCAGAGTAACTTAGACCCTCATTAAAAGGTGGGGGAAACACCCTCACTTCCCTGGCTGGCTTCTCTTTCTTCTGCTTTGAGTTCTAAACAATAGTAAATTTACCGAAGGTGACACCCTTCCTGTCCAACCTACCTTATGTTCCAGGATCCTGCAGAGTCCTTGGGTTATCTCGCCATATATTACTCTAAATAAATGAAATGGAAAATGCTGAATCATGAAACTGATGTAATAGGAAATTCACAGAATGTGGAAAAAAAATTTTGAGCAGTGTCATTGTCCAGAATTTTTTTCATTTATGTGATTATCATTATTCAGAGTCTTTCTTCTCAGAAGCTAAAAACTGCTTAGGAGACACTTGCAGGAATTAGAATTTGATTCCAAGGAAATTTGCCACCCAGCCCAAGTTTCTTGCAACATTCTTTACTTCTTGGATGTTTCATTTCTTGAAGCAAGGGAGTGTAAAAATGCAGATTGTGCTTCTGCATTTGCATCTACCTGTTGAGCAATCCATGCTTTTCTTCATATTTTAAAATTAGCCGTTACCAAATTTTGTGGTTGGATTTACTTTGTATTTTCATAAGAAGTTGTCAGTTAACATGATTTTTCTTTCACTCAGGAGATATTATTACTTAATATTTATGCCACAGGCTCATAAATAAAACTGCCTTAACAAATGACAGGGTTTCGGGTTTAAACAGATGGTCCCCGTCCACAAGTCACTGGTTACCCACAGAGGCAGAAATGATCTAGTGGAGTCTTGGGTGAAACATTAATGTACAGATGGTCTGGAAATGTTAACACCCTGCGAAGAGAGACCACTTCTTGACAATTCCAAGAAATCAGAGTAACTATTGGAAAGCCTAGAGGCCTCTTGGTCTGTGGGAACACAGACAGATGGAAACCAGATAAGAAAGTTCTGTATGGACCGAGGTGGTTTAAGAGAACATCACAGACGAGGGAAGATGACGCTGTAGGTAGAGTAAGGTAGTGAAGTGGTGAGGTGGAGCTCTGAAAAGGGAGGTTATAGACAATGCTGTCATGTGGGAAGTAACTAGAGCATGGCTGAATGTCTTGGCAGGCAGGGACCGAATGGGTTTTGGAACTATGGGGCGGGAAATGTCAGTGCCTCCTGACTCTGCCTGCTCCCTTCAGATGGGCCTCAGGGATGTGCTACTGTAAAAGCAAGGCTTTTTGCAAAAGCCAAGGAAGCAAGAGTGTGAGTTGGAAGATGGGCTTTCCCTTTTGTTCTGAAGGTCTAGCCACTTGCAAGGGATTTTGCTCTAGAGCAGTGGTTCTCAACCTTCCTAATGCCACAACCCTTTAATACAGTTCCTCATGTTGTGGTGACCCCCAACCATAAAATTATTTTCGTTGCTACTTCATAGCTGCAATTTTGCTACTGTTATGAATCGTAATGTAAATATCTGATATGCAGGATGTATTTTCATTGTGACAAATTGAACATAACTAAAGCATAGTGATTAATCACAAATACAATATGTAATTATATATGTGTTTTCCGATGGTCTTAGGCGACCCCTGTGAAAGGGTCGTTCGACCCCCAAAGGGGTTGCGAACCACAGGTTGAGAACCGCTGCTCTAGAGGAATGTGCTGAGATATCGACAACAGGTGAGGCTTCTTGACCTTGGAGAGGGTTAGCCTGCAAATTGGGGGAAATGTAAACATCTGCATGAAAAATCGAGAAAAATTTCTTGAGTTACATGCATTCTGCTCATCAAGGAAGACTTCCTAGAAGAAGTGATCCATCTGGGGAGGGAGGGTAGACAGGTGGAGGGTAGAGGATGAGCAGAATAGCTAGGTAGGATCTCAGGAATATGTAGATACTAGAGGGAGAAAGCTATCTCATAATTTTGAAGCCTAACTAGTAATAATAGCAATAACAATAATTCGAAGTTGTTTATATGCCTTATCTAATACTAACCTTAGCAACGACCCGCTAAGGGAAGAGTTATGATCCCCATTCAGATGAGGTAACTGAGGTTCAGAAAGGGTAAGTTGCCCTGGGCCACACAGGCAGTCCATGATTGAAACCCAAATCTACTTCCAGAGCCCCAGTTCTTAGCCATGTTAACTGATTGCCTTCTGGATTTTGCTGCTTATAACCCATTCTCCTCATGTATAGAGATGTATGGGCCATTAGCAAAGCATTTGCAATTAGCAGCTACCGTGCAATTGGCCAGGATGTGAGGTCATGTCTAAAGTAGCCTAAAATATACAAGGCAGGAAGCACAGGCCACAGAATAGAAGCAGGATGTTAAATAGGAAAAAATAAAAAGAGGTAAAAGCAGAAGATATTTGCCATCCGTGATGGAGAGGTAAGAGAGTGGGTCTTTATACAGTCCAGAGGCAGCTGGTTGTCGAAGTTTAGCATTTGAGTTGGTATAAATGTGTGTCCAAGTGTAGAGCTGAGTGTGCCTAGGAATCCATTCCAAAGCCAATTTTCTGTGATGTGGGGACCAATTCCCAATTTGTGTTTTCCCTACCAATTTTCTTGTTCACAAGAGCTGGAGGTTGAGCGTGGCTTTCTGAACAGGTGCCTTCAAGGCCCTGCCCTCCTGGGAAGCATGCTTCCTGCAGCCAGGGTCCAGAGGCGATGCCCCCCCGCCTCCCCCCCCCCCCCCATCTCCGATGGCTGGGACAGAGTAACCTTCAGTAGCAGCCTAAGAATGGAACTGTGACTGTAGCTAGGATACTGCCGAAGCATGAATAATTGTGACGAGGCCTGAAAGATAAGTCACGGAATGATGCCAAACAGATTTCTGAAAAGATGATCCCTGGTCCTAGCAGCTGCCAGAAAATGCTGAGGTCACTAAAGGTCAAGATGCAGAGAGCCTCCCCAGAGAGGGTGAGAGCCTCAAAAGCAAAAGGTAATGAGATCGAGTCCCCTGAGGTCACCGGTGCTGAGTGGTGTAGTCCACACATGACTTGCTCTGCCCAACAGACCCCTTGCCATTCTCTCTCATCATTAACTCTTACCTTTCTCCAGACTTGGCTAGAACATCATGAGGCTGCCGCAGCCCCATCTGTGACAGTGGCACTTGTAGAAGACAATCTTGTCCATTCTGAACTTTGGTCTCAAAGTTATAATTTCTTTCTTAAATGAGAAAACAAATCTCACAATGGCTAGTATTATTGATGGTCAGCGGTAGATATTTGCACTTGTTAGACAACCAGAGGACAAAGAAATAAGAGGACATCAACAAGGCAGACGTATGTGAGGATCGTTAGCCGATGGTGGCTGTGTCAGTTTTGTACAGGATTTTCTGTGAGTGACCACTGGTTATCCCTCTAGCAGTAATGTGTGTAACACAGAACCTAGAAAAGCAAAACAGTGAAGAAGCCTCAATTGTCCAGCTTGTGTGAGGGTGATTATGAATATTTGAAGTCCGGGGATCTCCCTCAAGCTTCACATCAGCCAGTAGCTTCCCCATTCATCCTGACCAGAGCTGCTGAAATCTCCCAAGTGATGGTATTTGCCTCTTGCTTTCTAGCCCTTCTGTTCTTGTTGGTAAACGTGTAGGAGCCGTGAATTGGCTGACCCGAAGCAGCTGGGAGAAAGGTAGAAGAGAAGACATAAAGAACCCTGGTATTTCACAGAGAAGATGGACTGACGCACATACACCATAAATAGCCTCTAGTGGATTCAGTTACCTTGTTTTTTGGCTCATCCCAGTCCCCTGAGAAAGGAACTACAGGGGCAGGAGGGCCGTGCAGCGTGCAAGCAATGGCGGAGGAGATGCTGACTTGGCAGCTCTTGTCTCCCATCCTCACCCTAAAAAGGGCTGGCGAGGTGGCTCAGTGCAGTGTGTGTGTTAGTGGATAAGATAACATCTACCCTCTCCAGACACGAGGGGTAATGACCCCATAGATGGGAGTGAGGAAAATCCTGAGACTCCCTCACCTATAGCTAGAAAGCGGTGAAGGTGTAGAGGTAAGTGGGTGAGTTGAGGGTATCATTGGGGTGTTTCTGGAGGGCAAGAGGCACACCCTCCCTGACTTTGGAGTTAGCAGCTATGGATTTGAATTTTTTATTCTGCTGGTTGACCTTGGGCAAGTTACTTATCTTCTCTGAATCCATTTCATTTCCTCAGCTGGAATTCTCTGTCCCTCACAGGGCTGTTGTGAGGATTAGGTTTGAAGGGAGAAGTTCTATGACATTCTGTGTGAAAGGATGAGGTTAAACCCGAGTGGGAAAGTCTTACTGCACCTGCCTGGCACACCGGAGCTGCTCAAAGAAACCAACCCAAACCATGGTTCCCCTCGTATGATTTGAATTACTAAGAAATAGCCAATCAAGTCATATCAAAGAGGAGAGCACTCCTACTCCAGCACAGTAGGAGTATTGATCGTCATTGCGATGGCATGTCCCTAGCCAGCTCTCAGGTTTGGGAAGGCGCACTGAGCGACTGGGAAATGTTTCCCAAGGCATATCTTGATTTTGAAGTCCATATTGACATCATCGCCCATTCTGCTTAATTGCATGCTTCGTTGACATAAACAGAATTTTTGCTTATTTCTAGTCAGCAGAAATTGGAAAAGTAGGCCTTTTAAGCCAATACAATTACCCTTTGACCTGTGGAAAGTTTGATCCAGCCAGTTTGTAGAGCAAGCCCTCATGAGCCAAGATTTTCTTAGATGACTGATGGGGCAGAATGGACAGGATGAGAGAAACAGACAATCCATCGTAGTTTGCATATCGGACATACCCACATACACCTGTAAGTGTAAATGAACTCCCCTGGTGAGATGTGAATGATTTAAGATTTTCCGATCTCTGTCCCTTCCTTAAATAACAAGTGGATCATGTAGAGAAAAGAGCCACGCTTTCTCAGTGCTTTAGAATAAGGGAGGGTCATTTGAATAGAGTTTCTTCTTATTGATTTTTTTTAAAGGAATCAGATGCAGTCATCCTGAAAGAAGTTTAGGTGGTATTGATAGATTTTTTTCCCCCTCCATCTAGAAGATGCATAAATTCATCTGTTTCTCGATTCCCAGGCTGAACTGAATGCATTTAGATCTCCAATTTGGGGTCTTTTATCAAGAACACACATTAACCGATCCCTTTCTTTCTTTTACAAAAAATTTCAATACCTATACAATTACACAAAGACAAAGGAGTCTGTGTTTTGTGACTGTGTGTGATACTGTCAAGCTTGACTTTGATTAGGGCTTACTTCTGGTCGAAACAGATGTTTGAGGGCTCAGGCGCCTCTCAGAGCTCAGTTCCATTGTGTGCAGAGCAGATCAGTAGCTTCTGAGGTGGAACATCCATGTGGCTGCCTAGATGGCGTCATGGGAGAGGCACAGAAATGTCCCCCTGGCCCCCAGATATCTTGCTTACAGCTGCAGTGCCTTTGGCCTTTGCTGTTCAGGCATTATTTCCACCAGACTGGCACAGAAATGCAGATATGTGACATTACTGCAGTATTTTGTCATTATCACATTAACATGGATAAACTTGCCAGATGAACAGGAGCCTGATGAGGGTGGAGGGATATGCATCTTAAAATTTTACTTTGTGCTTTTGGCATGGAGAAATAAAAAAGTTCTAGAATATAGGGTGGTTGCCTGAGGGTCTGGAGGGACTGGACAGCTGGGAGTAAGACCACTCCATGTGGGGATGGTGGGTGCCAGCGTGCCACCTTCCCTGACTTCACTCACAGTCCCCACCTCAGCTCTGACCCCCAGGGCCCACTGAGATGCCAGAGGGAAAGGGCTCTTTGGAAGGTGGTTGATGAGGCTGGATGGAAAATAGAGAATTGTCGAGAACTTGTGAATGTCAGGAAAGGGTGGTGGGGGACTCAAGGTTGGATCAAGTCCTTTGGTTTATTTTATTTTTTAAAAAATATATTTTATTGTTTTTTTACAGAGAGGAAGGGAGAGGGATAGAATTAGAAACATAGGTGAGAGAGAAACATCGAACAGCTGCCTGCTGCACACTCCCTACTGGGGATGTGCCTGCAACCAAGGTACATGCCCTTGACCAGACTCGAACCTGGCACCCTTGAGTCCGCAGGCCGACGCTCTATCCACTGAGCCAAACTGGTTAGGGCAAGTCCTTTGGTTTATATGCAGGTGCCCTCAGAGCTGTGGAGCAGTGACCTGGGACAGACCACCAGGGCACCTGGTAGAAATGCCCACGCCCAGGACTTTATTTCAGCAAGAAGCACTTAACAAAATCCTATGCGCCAAGCCGGAGACGTAACAATGAATACGACATGGACTCTGACCTCGTAATTTCTAAACAAAGGAATGTTTGGGTAATTTTTAGCTTGTGCTAATGCAACCTGGCATGTGAAAATACCTATGAAGGTTGTACACGTGTCATGCCTGTAGCTGAAACTCTTCAAGTTAATTGCCTTGTTTTCCTGGCAGGAAACAGCTCATAACCACACACATGACTTGAGCCAGGAAATCAGCTTCAGCTTAATCAATATTTAGAGTGTGATGTGTTGATAATCAGTGTTGGTTTAGTACATAGCAGAGGTAGCCACAGCTCATGGTGTAGCAGCTGCCCGCTGGGTCGGCTCCAACCCACGAGATGCCAACTTCCTGCATTGCATAGGTGCCCAAAGGACTGAAGATTATAACACCCTCTTGAGGGGTTTAGACCATGTTCCTAAAGCTACAATATGGTGACTTTATGGTCCTGCCTGCCTGGGGCCAGCACACCTGTGTCAGAGTCAGAAAACATTGCCCAGTCCCTGAAGTTGTTTTTCTCTTGTACCCCAGCTGTCAGTCAGGCTTTTCCCACTTCTCGAATAATCTCTCTCAGTCCAGGCAATTTTACCTCTTTGCCCAGTCCAGCTCCAACGTCTCATCCTGCTTAGATCTTTCTTGAGAGAAACAATAGCAAGATGTCAACACCACCACCAGGGAACCTTAGTGAAATAACAAATCAAACCCCAGCAACTACACATGTAGGAAATTATGCCTAGTTGGGTTATTCATCTCATTTCTCCTATACGCTCATAATTCCTTTAAAAAAGTATGTCTTCTGTCACTTGGTGTTCTTCCGAACTCTATCTGAATAGAAGTTTGATAATCTAGAAGAGTGGTGGTCAAACTATGGCCCACGGGCCTGCCCAACCAGCCGCCTGTTTTCGTAAATAAACAGAGCTGCACTGGATGACAGCCGAGCTTACTGGCTCCTGAGTTGATGTGCTGCTCTCTCGATACCACGGCAGAGGGGAGTAGCTGCGATGGACACCGAGTGGCCCAAAAACCTAAAATATTTACCGCGTGGTCCTTTGTTACAGGAAAAGCCTGCTGATCTCAAATCTAGAATAGTGCCATCCAGTAGAAGTATGATGTGAGCCACCAACGCAAGCCACCTGTTTAATCTCAAAATTTCTAGTAGCAAGTAAACTGAAAAAGGTGGAATTAATGCTGGTAATATAGTTTATTTAACTTACAGTATTCTAATATCATTTCAGCATTATTAATGAGCTGCTCTGCACCCTTCTTTGTATCGGTTTTGAAGTCCAGGGTATATTTCACACTGACGACACCCCTCAACGTGGACCAGCCACATTCCGAGTGCTTAACATGACTTGTGGCCTCGGTATTGGCTAGCATACAGCCAGAACCCATAAGCCTTGGATTTACTTTTACTGCACTTGGAAGCAGGTGGAAATACAATAATCTTCCTAGAAGTATGTGGAGGTTCCCTTTAAAACAGAATTTCGCGTGAAGGCCCTGGGGAGGGTCTGTAGTCAGGTGTCCCGTACCTTCTTCATTCTCATCTGTCACCACCAATCTGCAGTGATGAGCCGAGGTCTGGAAAGTCATGGGCCATCAAGCAGAACTGAAACCATGCTCAGCACATTGCACTTACTAACGCAGAAAAGTGGCTGGTGCATTTTTAGGAATAAGATGTAAAATAATGGCCCTAGCTCAGTGGTTGGCAAACCGTGGCTCGCGAGCCACATGTGGCTCTTTGGCCCCTTGAGTGTGGCTCTTCCACAAAATACCACGTGCGGGCGGGCACGTACAGTGTGATTGAAACTTCGTGGCCCATGCGCAGAAGTCCGTTTTCGGCCTGGGCGAGTCTATTTTGAAGAAGTGGCGTTAGAAGAAGTGGGGGGTGTCAGTCGGTCGGGCGACGGGAGATGGGGCACAGGCGGGCCGCGGGATACACAGCGCGGGGGAGGTGTGCGATTCATGCACGAGTTGCGTGAGACTGGCTACAAGACAAGTGTGGATGGGAGAGTTGGAAGGGGTCGACCTCAGTGAACGTACCTCAATCAGATTGAGGACATTTTTAGCAAAGGCCAGCTTAGGAGTA
>NW_005871160.1:1146106-1209358 GCF_000147115.1 Myotis lucifugus
TTGACTAATGAGTTTGCCGACCACTGTCCTAGCTGGTTTGGCCCAGTGGATAGAGCGTCAGCCTGCAGACTGAAGGGTCCTGGGTTCAAGTCCAATCAAGGGCACATACCCAGGTTGCGAGCTCGATCCCCAGTAGGGGGCATGCAGAAGGTAGCGGATCAATGATTCTCAAAATTGATGTTTCTCTCTCTCCCTCTTCCTTCCTCTCTGAAATCAATAAAAAATATATTCTAAAAAAGAAAAGCCTTCTGGGCTTGCCTCTGCTAAGCCACTAGCTTGGTGATGTTGGAGACTGTCACCTCTTGGTTGCCATTTCATTGTCCAAAACTTGGGGTGGGCTGGCTCGTCACCAAGGGCCCACCCGCTCTAACATTCTCTACTTCTAATTATAAGACTATTTTTGTATCTGTTCTCCCTCCACCCCTGTAATTTGGAAGTATAAATGAGAACTTAAAACAATTCAACCTCTTCCTGAGGGGTGGACAGTTGGACTTTATACATTTCTTCCCACAGGCTTCCCATCAGGAATCAAAGAGAATGGCCAGCCTTTCTAGTCTCCCTCCGCAATTTGCAGAAGCCATATTTTCCATTTTTATTTTTTAGGACTGATGATGCTTCCCTCTCCGCCCTCATTTTGGAGAATGTTCATGTAGTACAAAATTAAATAGATATGTAGGGATGGCCAGTGCTGGTCTCTCTCTTACCCTGTCTCCTGGTCGCCTCGTCCTTCTCCATATGGGCATCCAGCGCTGTGAACCCAAGCAAATATGTCTATATTTCTTCTTCTTTTGAACCCAAATGGTACTTATGAACTTTGAAGTTCAAAAATAAATAAATAAATAAATAAATAAATAAATAAATAAACCTTGAAGATCATCCTGTTTTCTGCGCAAGAAGATCTTTCTCCTGTCACTAGCTGTATTGTACTCCAGAAGGAGATGCACTGTAATTTGCCTAACCAGCCCTGTCTTGATGGGCATTTAGCTTTTCCATCTTTTGCTGTTATAACCAATGCTGCAGTGAAAAGCTGTATGTACATGATTTTCACAGATTTGATTATATTTGTAGGATAAAGTCCTAGAAGAGGAATTATTGGGCCAGGGGGCGGTGCAGTTATACCTTTGGTAGGCATGGCCTGATTGCAGTCCACAGGGATCACCCCACCAGCAGGATATGAGGGGCCATGCTGCCCTCCACTCCAGCTGCTACCATGCGTTATTGGGCTTTCTGATGTCTGTGACTCTACCAGGTTCCAAATGGCATCTCAGTTCATTTTCAATGTGCATTTATTTCTCTTACTATGAGTGAGAATTTACTTGTCAATGAACTCAGTCGTTTGCTCATTTTTCTTGCTCGGCAGCTTTGCTTCTGATTGTTGACTGTCAGTGCTTTAAAATAGAAACACCATCCCCTTTTACAGAAACTTTCTTTGGTTCTTTGCCATCAGTCGAATAAAAGTCAACGTTCTTTGGGTGGGGATTCAACGTCCTCCAGAACCAGGATCCTGTCTTATTTTTTCAACCTCATATCCTCACGTCCTTTCTATTCTCTGGCCAAACCCAGCTGCTTGCTTGCCCCCCAATGCATCTGCATTTCCCTGCCTTCTTGTCCCTACTCAAGCTGGTCATAGTACTTGCAGTGTCTTCCCTTTGCCTCTCTACTTAAAGAACTTCTCTTCATCCCTCAAAGCCCAAATGAAATATCATTCCTTCCATTGTCCTGGACACCCTGGTCAGAGTTACTTTCACTTGGGGCTGTGTTCCTTTAGGGCTGGTATATAATTTAGACTGAGGACTGGCCAGGTTCTGCTTTGTGTTACAACTTTTTGTAAACACGATGCCTTGATACCATCTTTCTGTCTTAGCCACCTTGGCCTCTCCTACAGCCCTAAACCAGAAGTGAAGAAAGGGCTCCCTAGTTCGTCCTTCTTTGGAGAAGACTACAGTGACCTTTAAAAAAAATTGTGGTAAAAATATTCATAGTATAAAATTTTGCCATTTTAACCATTTTAAGTGTAGAACTCAGTGACCTTAGAGTACATTCACAGTGTTGTGCAGCCATCACCACCACCCATCTTCAGACTCTTCATCTCGCAAAACTGAAAATGTGCCTGTTAAACAGTCATTCCTCTTTCTCCTCTTCCCCCAGCCCCTGGCAACCGCCATTCTACTTTCTGTGTCTATGAATTTAGACTACTCTAGGGACCTCATATAAATGGAATCATACAGTGTTTATTCTCTTGTGACTAACTTATTACACTTAGTAAAATGCCCTTAAAGTTCATCCAACTGTAGCATGTGTCAGAATTTCCTTCCGTTTTGAGGCTGAATAATGTCCCACTGTGTGTAGATACCGCTTTTGTTTATCCATTCATCTGTTGATAGGCTTTGGGTTGTTTCCACCTTTTAGCTATTAGGAATGATGCTGCTATGTGGGTATGTCTATGGACATATCTCTTCGAGCCCCTGCTTTCAACTCTTTGGGGTCTAATACACCCAGAAGTAGAATTGCTGGATCATATGGTAATTCTTGTGTAACTTTTTGAGGAATCACTGTACTGTTTTCCATAGCAGTTGCCCCATTTTACATTCCCACCAGCAATGCACAGGCTCCTGTTTCTCTACATCCTTTCCAACACTTGTCGGTTTATTTGATAATATATTTTTATTGATTTCAGAGACGAAGGGAGAAGAAGAGAGAAATAGAAACATCAATGATGAGAGAATCATTAATCGGCTGCCTCCTGCACGCCCCACACTGGGGGTTAAGCCCGCAACCTGGGCATGTGCCCTTGACTGGAATGGAACCCGGGACCCTACTGAGCCAAACCAGCTAGGGCTGTTTGTTTTTATAGTAGCCACACTGATGGGTGTGCCGTGGTCCCAAGTAACCTTTTTGCGATTGTGTTTGGGGTGCCTGAATCACAAAGTCAGATTTAGGAGATCTCTCTTAGCACCTATACATCACACCCAAAACATTGCCTTGACTTCATGACCAAACTTTCCAGATTTCTTCTGGAACGAATGTCCACATGGAGAGGGCTGGGTCATTCAGAGAACAAGATAAATAACCAGGCAAACAAAACATCTCCTGGCACATGTTGCACCAGCCACGGTGAAAGGATCAGACAACACAGTCTGTGGTCCCTGCATGCCCGTGTGTGATTTGGAGCAGCAGCAACCTCCTGCTGGTCCATCCATCATGCGTGCTTGTCCTGGCTCAGAACTTACGGAGAAAATGAGGCCGGGTTGGAGTCCCCGCCATGTTCTCTCTCGGGTGCACTTTGAGCTCTTCTCCAGCCCTCTGCTTTGGCTGCTGCTCTCCAGCATTTGCAGTCAGGACAATAGTTTGGAAATGTCTGAAGCCCGATTGTTCTCTTTTTCACTCAAAGGCAGACTCATTGTGCCTGGATGTGTTATGAACTGGCTCCTCCGTTTGGAAACCAGCTCTGGAGTGACTGCCACGCAGTTTGAAAGGCACGTTCTGATCAGCAGATGCTACTGAGTCTGGGGAGAGAGTTAATGTGGCCTAATCTTCATGTGTATTTGTGTGTGCGCATGTGTTGGTTTTTCTCCAATTGCTCAGTAGTGATTTCGACATCTTTTATCTTCCTCATTCGTCGCTTTATGGACATGGATTTTTTTATCCCGGGAAAATCATGATCCACATATCTCTATATATAAAAGCCTAAGCGACCTTTACGAAGGGAGGACCGGCTGGTAGCTATGATGTGCACTGACCACAGGGGGCAGATGCTCAACGCAGAAGCTTCCCCCTGGTGTCAGTGTGCTCCCACAGCTAACCTCCCACGGTCCCTCCCCCCGGCTGGCTGGCCCTAATTGGCCCTGATCACCGGCCAGGCCAAGGGACCCCACCCATGCACAAATTCGTGCACCGGGCCTCTGGTCTGTTAATACGATCATTTTTAAACTTTCTCTATATCATTTTTCTTTTCAGAATTTTGTGCCGTCTTGGGGCCGGCAGACCTCCCTGACGACGTCAGTGATATCCAACACTGAGCAGAGCGTGGCTTACAAAGACTTCATTTATTTCACTGTCGTTGAAGGAAATGTTCGCAACATTTCTGAAGTCTCGGTTGAGTATTTGTGCTCCCAGCCTTGCGTTGTCAATTTGGAAGCGGTTGTCTCATCCGAGTTCAGGAGTAGCATTCCTGTGTACAAAAAACGGTGGAAGAACGAGAAGCATCTTCACACCAGCAGGACACACTTGGTGCAGGTGAAATTTCCAAGCATCATGGTTTACAGAGATGACTATTTCATCAGACACTCCATTTCCGTGTCGGTGGTGATACTCCGCGCCTGGATTACTCACAAATACACTGGTGGAGACGTGAATGTTAAATGGGACGAAAACTTGCTACACGCTGTCGCGAAGAATTATACTCTGCTGAAGACGGTCCCGCCTTTTGAGCGCCCTTTCAAAGACCATCAAGTGTGCCTTGAGTGGAACATGGGTTATATTTGGAACCTTCAGGCAAACAAGATTCCCCAGTGTCCTCTTGAAAATGGTAGGTCACTTGCCTTGCCAGGAACCTAATTCATTACTTCAGATAGCCTGTACCATAAGAGGGGCAGGGGAAAATTCTTATATTAGCAGTTGGGGGAGACTGAGGGAAAAGGAGCCTGTAATTTTAGACTTTGGGGATGAAAGGGGAAAAGTGGAAAGGTGAGGTGAGGAGAGGAGAAAGAGTTGGAGAGAATAGGACTGAAGGTGAAAGAGAGAGAGGGGCAGAGGGGCCATGGAAGAAGGACCTTGAGAGGTTTGGAGGTTTTAAGTTGGAAAGGAGCATTAATGCTACTGAAACAAGCATTGGGAAGATCTTCCTCCCGTCTCCCCTCAAACACCCCTCCAGCGTCAGTAAGCTTTAGTGCAGCATTGCTTCCCAGCCAAGCAGACCTGGCTTCTGCTCCTGGCTCTTCCACTTTCCTTCTGCCTGTGTAATTTTGGAACTCTTGGAGCCTCAGTTTTCCTCTCTGTAAAGTGGGAGTAATAAATAACAGTTTTCTCAGAGCAATGTTGTGAGAATTAAATGAGTTGTAATTTGCTTAGCACATAATGAGCGCTCAGTGAAAAGTAGCCGTGATGATGGATGATAGAGTCCAAACTCTGCATTTTATCCTAAATGCCATATGGGCACAGCCTCTGAAGGATCCGTACACGCGGCTCCTGTGTCCTTCTTCAGTCTCCCTTAAGCACTGGCGTTGGACCTCTCTGACTATACACAGTTAGAAGAAGGGGTCTGAATATCGCTCTGTTGGTGACAGGGGTACCTTGCTCTGCTGAGTGTCTGCCAGCTCTTCTCTGTACCCTGCAATGGGGAGCCATCCTGGGCATGCTCCCAGGAACCACCCAGGTCTAGTAGCGTTTCCCAAAGTGTGGCTCTAGGACACACTGCAATAGAATAAACCAGTCAGGACTCTAGCTGCAAATGCAAATTCCCTGCTCCCATCCATACAGACTCAGTCAGACTCTGTGGGAGCAGGGCCCTGGAATCAGCATTTACACATTCTCATGACCATTCTGATAGGACTCCAAGGTGTGAGAACCTCAGGACCAGGGCTGGAGCTGAGGGAACTTTGATCTAGAATTACTGTGGCCAGACCCAGGCAGGGTTGGTGGGTGGAGGAAATCCATGGGCCTGTGACAGCAGACCTTTCCACAGGAAGGGCCTGATCTTCTAGAGGACTGGTGCCGGGCAAGGTGGCTTAAGGACACGGGGAAACAGCATTTCCTGGGGCCACCCTCACACAGCCCCACATATAATGAAAACTTCAAGGCCTGCGCAACTATATATAATAGCCTGTCAGAGGCCACTTTCCATAGAACCAACACATTTGGCATTAAGAAAATACTATTTTGAGATAATTACAGATTCATAGGAAGTTGCAAAAATGGTAACAATTCTATGTATCCCTCTCCCACCCTCCAGCTGCCCCTAATGGTGACATCATCCGTAGTGAGAGCATGGTATGGAAACCAGGGAAGGGGAAACTGACTTGGAGCTAAAACTCTTAACTCAACTACAGGACTTTATTCAGACACACTCCTCTCTCTCTCTCTCTCTATATATATATATATCTCTCTATATATAGAGAGGAAGGGAGGGGGAGAGAGAGATAGTAACATCAGTGATGAGAGAGAATCATTGATCGGCTGCCTCCTGCACTCCCCCCACTGGGGATCGAGCCCGAAACCTGGGAATGTGTCCTGACCAGGAATCAAACTGTGACCTCCTGGTTCATAGGTCAACGCTCAACCACTGAGCCATGTCGGCTGGGCCAGACTCCACCTCTTTCTTTGTGCACTTTTGTGTGTGTGCAGAGTTCTGTACAATTTTGTCCTACGTTTTGTTTTAATATCCATGTTTTGTGTCTGGCTTATCCCATGTGTGTGCGGTGCTTTAAGTATGAGATACCTGGAAGCAGAAGGCGAATCCCTTTCTGCGTGTGTGCGGGTTGGGTGTGGGGTGGGTAATTACTGTTGAAATCGCGGAACGGCATGCATTTTGATGATCGGTGCACATCCCTCTCCCAGTCAGAAGCCCGTCCCAGCGATCATCTGGGTGGCCTTCTGCAGGGGGACCTGGTTTGTTAAGGAGAAGGAGGCAGGGGGCACACACAGCCACAGTTTTGCTTTGCCTTCGATTTTGTCAAGATTTAATGATTCCATTTCGTGTTTGGCCAGATCACGTATTTCTCATTAAGGAATGACTGGATTGCAAGCTGGAAGTTTTCAAATGAAGTCATTCTCGGCCTGGCTGAGTTCTTGGGGCACCTGATCATAGCCTTACAATGTCTTTTCTTGGCCCTTCCCACATTCACAGGGCTCAGGTTTTTCTCCCCATTTCTTCGGACCATGACTTGTGGGGGCGAGAACCAATCTAATGCAAGCATAACACAGAGCAAAATCTTTTCTAAGCTTCAGAGTCGCTGAAAACGGGGGAGTTTGTGCACCCTCAAACCAGCTCTGTTGTGATTTGTTCACTGTGAATGGGGAACATTTCCTCTCCCTCCCCCGCTTTAAAAGACAATCAGAAGAGCAGCCCTGTGGAAAGTGCCCATGACCTCTGTTCTCAACCTCAGCTGTGTGGGGGCCAGGGGCCAGGCCTCTGGCTTGTTCTTTGCAGGGACTCTTGACGAACGCAAGTCAAGTCAGAACAACAAGATGGCATTAGGGAGCCGCGTGGCGCCTTTCATGTCGGGCCCCTGCCTGTAGCCGGCACTGGTGGCAGGTGTGGGGAATGGTTTCTGTGTCAAGTGCCTGGTATCCTATGTGAGGGCGCTGCCTCTGGACTGAAGTATCTCCTTTCTGCTTTCATTTTCTTTTTCCTTTATAAAGAGAGTGAGCCACAGTCCCCGTGCGCGGTGGTGCCGTGAGTAAGGCTGGAGTGACCGTGCACCAACAGCCGAGGCGAGGCTGTGCCCGCGCACACTCCTCTGCAGCTGATCTCCGTTGCCAGGACCCGTCCCAGGCCAGGCCGGGGGTCTGATTTTCGGTAGAGATGCAGCAGACCTTTGTCCGGCCCTGCTGCGAAAACTTACCCTGGGTCAGAAGTGGGCAGCCTCTCAGGACACCTGCGTGCCCAGGCTCGGCCACCTGTATGCTGGTGCACCTGTTCCTGCTACATTCCAGGCGCATGGGCCGTAGGTGGCCAGGTACACCACGCCTGTGGCTCTACATACTACTGTCCATTTCCTTAAGGGAGGGGACCAGGCCTTAGCTGTGGTCCCTCGCCTATCACATGTGTGCCTGATTCATGCGTGAACTCACCCAGAGAGAGAAATCCACCACCCAGGCGGGTAGCTGTAGGCCCATCAGACTTCTCTTCCTATCACGTCCTACTGTGGGAGGCCAGCCAGGCCTGTTCCCTCTGTCTTCAGACTTTATGGCATATTCAGTTTCCTCTCACCACCTGCATTGCTGTCATGTGGTCTAAACCACCTCGGTCTCTGTCTGGACTGTGGCCACGGCCTGCAGGTGGCCTCCCAGCTTTGCCTCCTCCCTCACATAGCAGCCAGTGCCAGCAGGTTCCACCACCTCCCGCGGGCAGTTGCTCCTATGCCAGTCACCAAAGGTCAGCCTGTGTCGCTTACCGTGGCCGGTGGAATCTGTTCCTATCCCCTTCCCGCCCCATCTCCTGCCATGCTTCCCCTGCCCACCTGTTCTAGCCACGGGAGCCTGTTTGCTTCTCCACGAATGTACCAAGTTCTTTCCCACTTCGGGGCATTTGCATTGCTGCTCCCTCCTCCTAAGATGCTCCTGCCCCACCTCTCTTACCTCATCACACCTCTGCACAGATGGCATCTCATCAGACATGACTTCCCTGCCCACCTTATCTAAGACAGCAGCCCCACCCCTGCCACCCCACCCTGTTGTTATCACCTTTCTTTTCCTTCATCGCCTTATTGCCACTGAACATTGTATTGACTACCTGCTGTTGCTTTTTGCTGGTTGTGTGTCTTCATCCCCGAAACGCAAGCTCCGTAAGGCCAGGGCCCTGGATTGTTTTGTTCCAGTGGCACAGCGCCTGTGGGTGTCAGGTGCGCAGTGACTATTTGTCGCTTGAGTGATGAGACTGAGTAATGAATGCTCTTCGCCAAGGGGCAAGGACCTTTCTCTTATGCTTATGTGTGACCGTCACACTGTGACAGCATCCTCACTCTGCCGTGTTGCCACATTAGGGAGCCTGTGGGGGTAGGCGGTGGCTGCGCGCCTTCCCTGGGGCTCCATGCACACACTCACGCTGCAGTTCCCCGGTGGGGCCCCTGTGGGCTGTGCTGGTTAAGGCTGCAGCCTTCGGGTCAGCGATCCTCCTTCGCAGCCGCAGGTGAGCTCGCCTGCACCCTGTGCGCCTGCCCTTGTACTTTGAGTCTGATTGGTTTGATTCTGCACCCCTATGCCTTGGCTAAAGCAGGTCCTTTTACCTGGATAGCTGCCACCCCTGACTCCCGCTCCCCACCAACATCGCCCCCCATTGCCACCTGCCATGTCTTCCTGGCAAAATTATGCCCACATTTCAGTAGGCAGCTCGAATTTCAACCCTTCCCCCACCCCACCCCACCTCGAAGCATTTTTCTTTTCTTTCTTTTTCCTTTTGGATCCCCACAATCAGAAATGAACTCTCCACCCTTTGGCCTCCCCTAGCCCTCTGTTGTTCCACCTCCCCAATGATATGTGTCATGTTCAATTTAGACAAAGGTTGATTGAGTACCTACTATGTACCAATCTCTTTACTAAATCTGGGCACTCAAAAATGCAGACACCATCTTTCCCTCTCTTTAGGTGATTACGCAGGAGGTGCATACAGCTACCAATAGAATAGCTACTTCCCATTACTGCCAGGCACTGTGTGAAGGGCTTTCGGTGGGTATCTAATTTAGATCTGCCCAGTGCTCTAGGTCATACTTACAGAGCAGGAAACTGACTCAGAGAGATAGAGTAATTTGTCTGAGGTCACACAGTTATTCATGATGGAGGTGGGATTTGAACCCAAGTAGTTTGGTTTCCAAATGCTACACTTAACCATTAGTCACTGCTGGGTTATGCCATGGAGCTCTTTATTTAAGTCATTAATTCATTGAAAAATGTTACCAAGCAGTCTTTAGTGTTAGGTGCTTTGCTAGACTTCTTCACAGAAGAGATGACATTTGAACAGAGACTGGAAGGATGAGTTGAGTTTTCATAATCAGAAAAGGAACGGAGGGAAGGGAGGAGGGAGTGCAGGCTGATGGGGGGGTGTCGGCGAGTCTGCATCCCTTGATCTGAGGGATAGCAAATAGGTTTCGTCTTGCATGCTGACCCAGAGTGGTGGGGTGTGGCTACCTCCATTGCCGTGTTGCGAAGGATTCTGAGACTGAGTCTGTGCCTAGTGAGAGAGAGTGCCATGTGGATGGAGCACCAAAGTCCACCCCAGGGTGGAAATGTGGAGGAGCAGCACTCCAGCTGTGTGTTTGTTCAGCTAGAATCTCAGGTGGAGGTGAGCAGTTCAGGAAATAAGACTAGAAAGGCAGGTTGGAGCCATGCCAAGGTGTGCTAAACATTCTGCCCTGCCCTAGCCGGTTTGGCTCAGTGGATAGAGCGTCAGCCTGTGGACTCAAGGGTCCCAGGTTTGATTCTGGTCAAGGGCATGTAACTCAGTTGCAGGCTCCCGGCCGTGGTTGGGGGCATGCAGGAGGCAACCAATCGATGTATCTATCTCACATTGGTGTTTCTCTCTGCCTCTCCCTCTCCCTTCCACTCTCTCTAAAAATAAGTGGAAAAAATATCCTCGGGTGAAGATTAAAAAACAAAAAACAAAAAGAAAGAAATTTCTGTCCTCACGTTTGCCTGTATGAACATTTTTCTAATCTTTCCTCTTAGTTCAAAAACTAGGGAGCATGGCAGTTTCCTTCTTTCCCACTCTTCTTTCCTTCCACTTAAAATGTATTCTCATCTTCAGATCTGTTGGATTGGAAGAATGGTTTCTTAGAACAAAATTCCATTATAACAAACCAATAGAAGATTAAGTCAAATATTGGAGCCAGACTCTGCCTGTCTCTGTGAAATATCAGTTTATGCAGCAGGATTATTCAAGTCAATGACATGATGATACTGTCTGTAATTACAAGAACTATGTATTGGGCACTTTTAGAAGAAGAAGAAAAAAAAAAGACTTAGTTCCTTTGTTTTCCCCCCAGTTAATCACAGTAGCCTGAATTTCCCCGTAAGAACACTAATTAATGCCTTGTATCTGCATTGCCCTTTATGATTCTCAAAACACCTTTTCCATGCACATTGCCTCATTTAATCCTCATAATATTCCCGTGGGAAAGAGTATTATTCTCGTCCTCTCTTTACGGAGGGGAAGCCCAGGCTCAGGTGTGTGTTTAACTGGAGCCCGATTTCCTGATGCTCCTGCTTTGCTATTTCAGTCTTTTACTGAAGTATGCCCATGCAGCCCTAGCCCAGGTTCCAAATCAGAAGGAGCACCCTTTGTTTCAAGTTGAATTTTCACCGATGTGTATCATCCTGCTTTCCTCCCCCCCTGGACTTTGTCTCTTTGAAGTGGACAGAAGGTCCGTGAAGGCCCAGGGCAGGAAGGCCTCTGAATATGGCCAGTCCCTTCTCCCTGCCAAACAGAAATGCTCAGAGAATATGGCCCTCTTCTCTTTTAGCCAAAACAGTACCACATGCACCCGGTTTAAAAAGTTCAGATGGTGTAAAAGGGTTCGGGGGAAGAGCAAGCTCCCACTCCCCGCACCCCCACACCACACTCTTCTGGCCCCGTTCCTAGAGCCAAACTCAGTAGCACTCATTTCTTGTGTCTCCTCCCAGAAGTGTTCTCTGCACCTGTGAACATTACATGGATGCCCCTTCTCTTCGTACACAGGACGGAGGACACGATAAACGCTGCCCCGCACTCACTCACAGTGCAGCTGAGATTTCTCTGTATCAGCACGTGCCGCACAGCCTCATTCTTTTCAATAACTGCTTAGCATTGCATTGCCCGAAGGTCCTTAATTTAACTTGTCTCCTGCTGATGGTCATGCAGGTCATTTATACTCTTTTACTATTAACGGCGAGGTTTTGCCAAACATCCTTGTACATGTATCTTTTTGCACACATGTGTATGTTTGGAGGAAAAATGACTAGGAGTGGAATCTATTTTATTCTTAGGACTCCTTGTATTGAACATGTCACAGACGTCCTTCGTCATTCACTTCCCTGCCTCGCATCTTTTGGGGGAAAGTTCTGACCTAAATCGCACTTGCTGGAGAGTAGGGTGTTTGTTCTCAGTCTTCGGTTTTAAGGAAAATAAAATCCCCGCTCACTACTGTCTTTTTAATGCCCCGTGTTTGGAAAGCATTATTGAGTTACCTGCGCTTTAGCTTTCCTTCTCCAGGTTGAAAAATCTTAGCTTGTTGTCCTCCAGGTTCTGTTTACAGATTTATAGTCATAGTTATTCCTTGCAACAAGACTGTTTCTTAACTTCTGCACAAAGGATCTCAGCCGCATTATTGTGACATGTTTGATGCACACCCAGAGTAGGGCTTTGTTTCGTGGAAACGGACCTTCCCCGGAGATCTGGTCACTCAGCTGAACCGGACAATGGGCTACTTGATGTCCCAGCCACCCCCACCCAAGGGTGATATTCAAAATACTTAATGACCAGGAAGGGGTGGGGGGCGGGGCTCAGTCAGTCCCCAGGCGCTAGCCCTAGTGCTGAAACAGGACGGTGCTGGAGCCCTGCTGAGCCAGGCTTCACCCTGAAGGAGAGGCCAGGGTGGGTGGCTGGTGATGGGGCCTTGGACATATATCTGTATTTAACAACTAGTGTGGCCTCACAGGGGCATGCCAGCTGGACATCAGCCCTAGTTCTCGGGGAGGTCTTGTAACATGTGGTTTAAGAACGAGCCCATTGGTCTGTAGTGGGAGACCAGGTTTGTATCATACCTGGGTCCCTTATTAGCTATACAGCTTTCAACAAGACCTAACACTTTCCTTGTCTTCAAATGAAGGAGTTTGCACCACATGATATCTAATGCCTCTTCTTGCTCTAAAATTAGAGGAAATAAAACAAAACAGCCAGGCAGGTGTGGTTCAGTGGTTGAATGTTAACCTATAAAGTAGGAGGTCACAGTTCTATTCTTGGTCAGGACACATGCCCAGCTTGTGGGCTCAATCCCCAGTAGGGGACATATAGGAGACAGCTGATCAATGATTCTTTCTCATCATTGATGTTTCTATCTCTCTCTCCCTCTCCCTTCCTCTCTGAAATCAATAAAAATATTTTTTAAAAATAAAACAAAACAGTCAAGGAGGCGGGTTCCAAACCTGAACTTTTTTCCTGGCATTTTATGTTTATGTCATAATGATGGCCTTTTCCTACCCAACTTCTTCATTCCAGAAAAGCCAACGAAATGGATTTGGGGGAAGGACCTGAAAGAAGAGAGACTATTATTTGGCTTAGGCAGCATGGGCCACATTCTAGAATTGTGGGAAGTATTGGGCCAAAGAGAGGTTCAAATCCTGACTTGGCCACAGCGATAGTCATTTGTTAGTTTATTCATTCGCTCAACTCACTAAATATTTCCGGAGCTTCTGTCAAGTGTTGGGCACTGTTCTGGGCTTTGGGAAGGGAACAATGAATGACGTAGTATCCCTGCCCTCTCGGAGCTTACATTCTAGAGGAGGTTGGACAAGCCACTTCACCTCTTTGGAGCTCAGTTTTCCCAGCTGTGAATTCTTTCTTGGTGATTGACATGGGTTGTTATTCCCCATTCTGGTGCCTAGGAGAGCCACCACTAACCAGTTGCAGCACTCCAAGCAGCCAAAGGCAACAACTAGAAAAGAATCCTGTGTGTTCTCCTAGGCTTGATGAATTTGGAAGTTCTTTCCTGCCACAAAACTTCATTTTCATTCATTATTTCTAATTGAATGTAAAAACAATATACGACTGAGGGGAAATTGCAATAGAAACTCCAAATCATAGAACTATTATTGAAGCTACAGATTTTATAAGAAAACCACCTCACTTTGGCCTTGTTGGCTACAGAAGGTGTGTGTTCTTGTAAAATGATTTTAGATCTTTGGGTCTTAGGTTTTCCTTCCACCCTGTCTTTGCTGCAAGTTCCCCTGCTCAACCTGCTTTACTTTGATCCTGAGCTAAGGGCAGGCTCGTCAACATTCACTTTTCATTCCTTTCCCTTTGGAGACCTCCTTTATAAAACCGCCCTTTACTGGAGTCAGGTCGGGCAGAATCAAATCCTGCTCATTTTGATAACTGCTGCTAATACCCACTGGATAACTCAGCAGCAATCGCTAGCAGAGGGCCTGGGGGAGGGGGGCCTGACATGGCCATCTGGTCTCTTCTGTTCTAATCAACACCATGGAACCCAAACCAGAGTTGGGCTGATATCAGCCTCTTGGTGATTTTTCCCCTCCCAGATTCCAAAGACACACTTGCAGTATTTTTATTTCTAATCCCCCCCCGCCATCCCCATTACCGACCAGCAAGACCAATGTGCCCAACTTGAGCTCAAATTGTAAAGAAAAAAAGTTTGAAGTGTTTCTGTTGGAAGTGATAACGCCACCCTTTGGGTTTCCAAATGCATCTCTACATAACAAAACAGGTAGATTTGTGGGCATCTGGGGAATTTGGCTTACTTAATTCTATTAGATATGTACACAGTAGTCTGAGATTATGAAAACTTTACTCCTATGATTTCCAAGTGTTAATGATCCAGAGGTACCTCTTTCTGTGATAAAACACATTTTTTTTCATAGAGAAATGAGAGCTGGGGTGTTCATCATCCCAGATTGAGGGTCCCATAATTTGTGCCATATTGGCTTTTGGTAACTTGTACAGAAATCAAACCTTCCCTCTCCAAGAAGCCCAGGGAAACAGAATATTTCCACCATTTTAATCGTGGACATTTAAACCGAGGAGTACTTTAAAGCAAGAGAAAAGTGATCTTTATTAATAGGTTGCGTTTAGTGAATTCATTCTTCTTTCCGGGGAGAGAGGTATAGGAAATAAGAACTTGACATTAGCCTTGTTTAAAGCAATAGGTATTAAATATAGATGAAGTAAGTCAGTTCTCCCTTTAAGATTTGTTATGGACACCCTCTTTTCTAGAGCCATAGAGTTCTCCCACATTTGCAAAATGAAGCGGAGGGCTCTCTATTTGGTTTTGAGGGGTATGGTTAGTAATATTTGCATAGGGTATTGTGTTGAGTATATTAGGAAAGTCTGCACAGAAGAAAAAAAATAACTCTGCAATTTTAAGAGCATGGATTCTGAACCCAAACTGCTTGAGTTTGAATTCCAGCTCCACCTCTTAATATATAACCTTCTCTAAGACTTGGCATCTATTAAATGGGAATAATAATAGACCCCATCTCATAGATTGTTGTGAGATTAAATGAGATTTTTCCCTGAAATGTGCTTCGCATGTTGCCTGGGCATAGTCTAAGTGTTAAATAAAAGTCATTATTTTGGCAGCTGTTCCTCTATTTCTTCACCTAAATGAATTTACATATTTTGTACATTAAGTTGTTATTATTATTTTATAGCATTGTGGACCATAGTGTATGCTGCTGAAGTGTTAGCTTACTATTATGACACAAATTCAAAATGCTTTTCTTAACATTAGAAGGACAGCATGTAAAATGGTTAAGCACCTAGGAGCTGAGCTCGCAACGCGAAATGTGGATCCACCAGTTATTAGCTGTGAGACCTTAGGCAAGTAATTTTACCTCTCCACGCCTCGGACTTCTCTGTAGAATGGGGGAAATAATACAATCTACTGCATGGGGTTGCTATGAAAACTAAGTGGGATAGCTCTGTAAAGTGCTGAGCAGGTGTGCCTGGTATACAGTCTGAGTTCGGGAAATGTTTGCTAAGATTCGCAGACTGTTTCATTTCAGTGTTTGACTGGAGCTAGGCAGAGGGGTCCAGGAAGAAGGTGATTTGGGAAGCAATGCTTTTCTGGAGATAATTGAAAGGCAGCCGTCTTGTCTTTTGCAGATGTGGTCACCCTCCTGGGCTTTCTCTATGCCTCCAGTGGAGAGAACACAGGCATCGTGAAGAAGTTGCCGAGATTTCGGAACCGTGAGCTGGAGGCCACCCGGCGCCAGCGGATAGATTACCCAGTGTAAGAATGGGCAGAGGGTGGGGGCTGCGGGGACCATGCCCTTTTTGTTGTTGTTAATCCTCACCGAAGAATATTTTTTCCATTGATTTTTTTAAAGTATATTCTTATTGATTTCAGAGAAGAAGGGAGAGGGAGAGAGAGAAAGAAACATCAATGATGAGAGAGTCCCACTGATCAGCTGCCTCCTGCACGCTCCCTACTGGGGATGGAGCTGCAACCCAGGCATGTGCCCTGACTGGGAATCGAACTGTGACCTCCTAGTTCATAAGTCCACACTCAATCTCTGAGCCACACTGGTTGGGTTCCATTGATTTTTTTAGAGAGTGGGAGGGAGAGAGAGAGAGAGAGACTGATGCGAGAGAGACACATCAATTGGTTGCCTCCCACCTGAGCCCTAACTTAGGCCAGGGATTGAAACTGCAACCCAAGCACCTACCCTCAAGCTGGAATCGAACCCGTGACCCTTTGGTGTATGGGTCGATGCTCTAACCACTGAGAACACCACTTTGGGCTGGCCAGGCTCTTTTTACCTGAGGACCGGAATCCCTTTAGAAGACAAGAAAAACCTTTTGTCATATGCTTTGATAAAATGTTGAGATCTACATGGCTTAGGCAGGATTTGTGGACCGGAAAACTTCAAAGTATTCCTGAATTATTCTTGCACTTACCAACCCTCAATTTGCCTTAGACCTTCCATGTCACGGTCCCAGGAAACACAAGTGGTGGGGGGCAAGGTGTGGGGGCCTGAGGCGTTTGCAGGGTTGAGGGCAGCCAGCCACAGCCAGCACAGATTGCAGCCTTTGTCCTGCCTTTTCTTGTCTTGGAAGATTGGATGAGCTGCTGGAAATCGCACCATTTCTGATCATCGTTGATTTCAGCAAAACCTCAGATATATTTTTTTTCCTTCTGCTGAATTAAAGATGCTGCAAATGGTTCCTGGTTCACCTCAGACTGGATGGATTTAGCAGAGTGATTTAATTCTTCCCCGGCTGCTGGCTGTAGAAAGATCTTGAGTCACTTTACTGAGCGTATGTTCTTGCTAAGCTTCCTTGTAATAACTTATCTTCATGAGCTTGCTCAGCTGGGTGGGTCAGGAGGGAGCTGTGTGGCACCATCTGTCTGCATATCTTACCACTGATTTGGAGGCCAGATTATAAAGCCCAGAATAATCTAAAGGACTTGTTTGGCTATATCCCCAAAGAGCCTGAGGCCACTGCCACTTTACCCCCAAACTGTGACTCGGTTACTGGGGTGATGGAGAGAACTCTGTGCCTTTGTTTTGACCTTGATTCCTGTTTTATGTGCAAAATGCAGTTGCTCCCCTGCCTCATCTCTGAGCTGCTGGTCACTCACTCAGTGTGTCACATCAAGCAAGTGTTCAGCAAATATTTGCTGAGTGATTGATGGGTCCTATATCTTGGTTAAAATCTATCCTAGTTAAGTTGATGACTGTTATTTTATCCTCACTCCACAAATCACAGATGTACAATATTTTTTTCAACTAAAACAGCCCCAATTCAGAAACGAAATAATTAGATTAATTGTCCCATATTGGTCAGCCAGAACTATGATACTCAACCTGATGTATGCCTTAAAATAGTATATATGTGTCCCAATTAGCATATAGTGATGCCATTTGCAGATTATGGTGCTCTTTCTACCTTACACTTTTATCTTTGAAAGAGGCAAAATTGCTCAGAAAGCCCTAATTATGTTTTTCTTTTAATCATCGAAATTAGAATAGCTTCTTATCAAATCACCTCTTATTAAAATCCAGATTCTCATTCTATGTCTGGCTTTAGAAGCCCTAATCAAGAATTTAAATGGCAGACATGTGAGGTTCTCATAGAGGCACAGAAACAGAGGTTTAGGTGCAGGTAGGATGTCTGCTAGTTGAGTACCATGATGCTTAACTCCTGTCTTTTACAGTTTCTATAACTATACCTCCTTTGTCTCAAAAACCAAGCTTCGCAAGCTGATCTCCCCGATGAACACGAAGGCAGATCTATCCCTTCATTAAAAAGAAAGCAATTTACTTGGTCATTGTTAACTATAATTACCTGTGTGTGGATGATACAATCTGCATAATTTCCTCCCCCTCACTCTTATAGGTTTACTGTTTCATTGTGGCTTTATTTACTCCATTATTGCAAGGCCAGTCTCTGCGGGATTCTGTACTTTGTTGATTCCAACGAGATGTACGGCACGCCTTCTGTATTTCTTACCGAAGAGGGTAAGTATGAAATAGAACCTTAAAACGATATCGTCATTTTCTCATGCTCTGTCTATTGGCATATATGTCTGTCTAGAATAAGGAAGATACTGTCAACGTGGCAATTTAGTGGGAGTGATGGTTTTCAAATGCAGGCTTCAAATTAAACTTTTTTTTTTCTGGAAGCTTAAAATAGCTGTCTCTTTACAAAGGAATACACGCGTGTAATTTTTTCTTTTCTTTTTTTTTCTTTTTGGCTTTGTTTTTGTTTAAAGGGAGAAGGAATGTGAGCTAGTCTGGTAGCTTCTTAGGATAATTGTTGAAAAGGGGTAGCCACTTCATTCACATATATATATAATTTTTTGGGTCATTTTCATGAGGTTTAATTTTCCTTTTAGGCCTCTTGCATATTCAAATGCATCTTGTCAAAGGAGATGACCTTGCAGTAAAGACGAAATTCACCCTGCCTTTGAAGGAGTGGTTTCGCTTGGATATTTCATTCAACGGAGGCCAGGTACCTACGCACGCTGCTCCGCGACTCCTATCGGCATCATCACTTAATGTGAAGCATGGCTGTAAAGTCAGGAAGCAAGACAATCTCTAATAGCAAATTTGTGGCAAATGATAAACTCCTTACAACTATACACTTTTTCAATCAAACTTTTATGGATGGAAGTTTAAATCATAAGAATCCTATCCCATTTAATTGGCTCTTTAAAGTGCTGCTTTCAACCATACCGTGAACGAGTAAATAACATAGCCGGCTATATAGCCACAATTATCCGAGGAATCCAGCGCTTTTCCCCTGGCGAGATAGGCTTTGTGGAGATAAATGTTAACACAGCACCAGCCATGTTTATATAGTGTCATTGGATCTACAGCTTTTTTTTTTTTTTTTAACAGGAAATTTATTAGTTAGTGGAGTCAAGAAATGGTTTGACTGTTTTTGGCAGTTGAAATAATTGCTTATGTTTGGCATAAACAGACCAATAATAATTAACAAACCTAAGTGATAATCCTAGTGGGACAAAGGGTGTTTATCTACTTTGTACTATAAAACACTGTTCATAACTGTTTCAAACTCTCATAAGGCAGATATTATGGATTATGGCAAATCCGCTGTTATAATTGAATACAATTCCCTTTTTCAATCTACACAATGTCAGTATGCTACCTTTTTTTTTCTGGTGACTTTATTTTCTCAGCGGCTTTTCTTATTGATTTGTGATTTTCTGGCAACAAAACTGGAAGAGACTTCTTGTTTGTCTCGTGTATTATTAGATGGTACGCAGACCTCCCTGGGTGGCTAGGTTTATCTCATTTCCTTTTTCTGAAGAGAAAAGAAATCAGGTCAGTCCTTGTTGCATTACTGAGAAGAGCCTGTGAGATGTTGGTTGTTTTTATGTTAGTTTATTTCTTCAACGATGTTAGGTGACATCGCTGTGGTCCGTGTTTTAGCTTCTCATTTACATGATGATGTTGATGGCGTAGCTTGGTTGCTGCTTTTCTCCTAAGGAGGTCAGCTTAGTACTGTGTGTCACTTAGGTATCAAATCATGATAGAGCAAATCACAGATCTTATTTTGCACCTGCTGTATGCAAGACACTGTGCTCACGGAGCTTATAGACTATTTTGGGGATTAACATTAGGCGGGTGAAGGGATGTCATAAGGTGAGCTTAATTGCCAAATGACTCACATTGATTCGGAGACAAGAGACAGCGCTTCAAGCTGGGATGCTCAGGGAAGCTTCCACAGAGAAGGTTCCTACGGATGGGCAGAATGAGAGGCAGAGGAAAGCCGGGAGCATCTTGGCACATCGCTGGGGGTGAGTGGAGAAGCCAGTTTGACCGGAGTAGAAATTTGTAGACCGCGGGACACTAATAGTAGAAAAAACAGTCTTCAGGGCTGGCATGTGGAGAATCTTGATTATCATGGAATTTGGGTTTCTGCTTGCAAAGCAGCAGGGTGTCATGGAAGCTTTGAGAGCAGAAGAAGAGTAAATCAAAGTAGTTCTTTAATTAAAGAGAAGGATTCAATGGCAGAGCACATGCTCAGATAAAGCAGGAGAGAAGAATTAGGCAGGCCAGATGGGATGGAAAGAAAAAAGATTTTTTTTTTAGTAGACTTTTTATCTGTTTCCTTTCCATTCTATCAGTTCTGCCTAAAAAATGTAGGTCCCGAAACAATACTTAATTGTTTTCCTACACAAAATCCATCTCTGTGGTGGGATGACCATATTCATCACTTTGACTAAAGGGACAAATTGAATGAAAGTGAATGGTTGGATTAGAGAAACCACTGGTTTGAGTCATTTTCTTCATTTTGTAGATGGCTGAGTTGGGTTGGTTTTTATGGGCTCGTTTGTCTTTCAGAGACACAGTGTTGTAGGCACATCTTTGAGAACCTAGTTAGGCCAGCACATGTTTGGTAAACACTGGCTCTGGGCTAGTGCCAGGAGGATGAAAGAGCTTCTTAACTCCAGGGGCTTGTGTTGGAATCCAAGACACCGAGAAGAATACCTGACAGTTAATGGCAGCTAATAACACCCGGGACACAAACATTGTCACCATTGAAATGACTTGGGAAAAGAAGGTGGGAAATAGCAGTGCGTGAAGCCAGTCAGCATCAATTTTGTCCCCCACCCCCACCCCCCAAGGCTTTCATGGAATTCAATAAAAATTTCAAAAACTCCTTGTATTTTACGCATTTTCTTGTCTTCTTGCCTGCCTTCCTTCCTTTCTTCCTTCTTCCCTTTCTTTCTTCCTTCCTTCACTCCTTCCTTTCTTTTTTACAATTTTTAAAACTGATTTTTAGGGAGAGGGAGAGAAAGAAACATCAATGTGAGCACAAAACATTCATCGGCTATCTCTTCGGCTTGTAGTTTGGAAATCTCTGAAACCCACCAGGAAAAACTGCTTTACAGATCTTTTTACTACATCAAGTCATTTAGAGAAATTAAATTTCTTAAGTCTTAAAATACACACAGGGCTAGTAAACTGTTAATTTTATTTTTGCAGAAACTGATCAGGCAAAAGGCTATGCATCCCATTTTGAGTAATTTATATCCAGGACTATATATATGATGTGGGGTGTTGAGGCATAACTGATTCTTGTGTATCTCTCCCACCACAGATAGTAGTCACCACCAGCATTGGACAGGATTTGAAAAGTTACCACAATCAGACCATTAGGTAAGTGTGATCTTTCTTGTGATTGAAATGTTGCTGAATGAGGGTTAAGGAATCTTCATGCCTTAGCCTTCAACCCTAACGTAATTCATTATTCTCACACCTCCTTATTCAGCTTTCCAAGCATGGACTAGTCTGCCCTGTGGCTAGTCTTTGTACTTTTTTTTCTTTCTCCTTTTTACTGTTCACAAACTCTCCCTTTTGCCCCACAACCTTTTTTCCTAAGCAGGAGAAACTACTTCTCTCTCCAGATCGCATTGTAAATTCTTTCTTTCATGGCACTTTGCATTACTCATTTTCTTTGAAATTATCTTCTACGAAGGATTCTGAAAAATAAATCAAAATATTAATGTTGCTTATTGAGAATGGTTGGTAACGTTGGCCTAGTATAAGACATAAAAGCAGACAGTCTTCATATTTATGTTTATAATCTAAATTTGAAATGTATGCAACTATTGATATTGGTGTAACTTTTCATCTTTATAGAACTGTTCTCTATAAGAGTTATAGAAACTGAGAATTGGGTCCCTTGCCTTGTATTTCATAATTTTTTTGAATTTGCTTCTTTATCCCTGTATAATAGCAAGTGTTAGTGGCAGAACCATGGGGCAACCTTCTTTAGGAACTCAGGATACCTCATCATAGTTTGATAATCCTATGTAATAAAAGCCTAATATGCTAAGTGTCTGGTTGTCTGTTCAACCAATCAAAGTGTAATATGCTAATGATATGCTAAGGCTGCTCAACCACTTGCTATAATGTGCACTGACTACCAGGGGGCAGATGCTCTGACCGGTTGGTTAGCTTACTGCTGGGGTCTGGCAGATCGGGACTGAGCGAGATGGGCCAGACACGCCCTGGAGCCCTCCCACAGTCCCTCCCCAACTGGCCAACCTCCCTCATCCCAATCCCACAGGCCAGTTCGAGGGACTTCATTGGTGCATGAATTCATGCACCGGGCCTCTAGTATATATATATATTCAAATGCTTAAGAATGAGTCTAAAGAACAGAAACAAAAATTACCAGCTTCGAACATATAGTATTTTTTAAAATGTATCAGGACAGTTGGACACCTTGCCTGGGCTGGGGTTGGGGGTCATTCCTCCCTCCTGTAGTCATTGACTACACCAAGCACAAAGCTGCTTTTCTAAACACCTCCATTCACTCAAAGGCCCCTCACAACCCATATTTTCTTGAAAACCAATTATTACAGAAAGGAAAGCAAACAGGAGGAGACAGGGGAATAAAGGGACATACTCTCTACTCCCCCCCACCCTGCCTTCCCCCCCCACCCCGCCATTTCTGTTTGCATTTAAGCCAAGCTGATTCCTTTTAGGCCCTGGGCACATAGAACAATTCTTAGAGTCATGACTGGATTAGAGGATTAGAGTTATATGAAAGGCTAAAGAAGTGTTATTCCTTAACCTGCACAGATAGGTCAGTGGTGACTTGATAGCTCTATTGTATGTAGACCGAGGCCCAAGACTGGAGCAGAAGTCTGCAAGTGCACTGATTGGATTTAGACCAGCCCAAAGGCAGTTGGCAGGTGTGAGTTTTGCTGTATATAACAGGTGGCTGTGAGCTCTTTTCTGAAGAGGAGAATAGGAAGGCCCGGGAGTTTTTGCTTTGCTGAAACGGATGATAGTGGCTCTTTGGAAATCCCTCGAGTGCCCTGTAAAGGGGGCTCCAGAAATTCAGGGTTTGTGTTTCAGGATATGAAGTCTAAAATAATCCCTCCCTCAGCCCAGCCCAGCCAGCGTGGCTCAGTGGTTGAGCGTTGACCTATGAACCAGGAGGTCATGGTTCAATTCCTGGTCAGGGCACATGTCTGGTTGTGGGCTCAAACCCCAGTGGGGGTTGGGCAAGAGGCAGACGATCATGATTCTCTTTCATCATTGATGTTTCTATCTCTCTCTCCCTCTCTCTTCCTCTGTGAAATCAATAGAAATATATTTAAAATAAAATAAAATAATCCCTTCCCTTTTCTCCCTTGACACCCACCTCCAACCCCAGAACATTTATGACAACCAATCGAATTTTATGGGATCTTTTTCATTTTTTATGTAAAGGTTTCCTTTCCTTCTAAATTCCAGAAATCTAGAGGCTGACATGACTGAATCATAGACACAGAGGTCACAGTCTGACCCAGAGCTGGGAACAGGGTGAGGTGAGAAAGGAAAAAAACAAAGTCCACCACCCTCAGTATTGTATTAGTTTGCTGGGGCTGCTGGAACAAAGTCCCACAAACTGAGTAGCTTCAACCACAGAAATGTATTGTCTCCCAGTCTGGAGGCTCGAAGTCCAAGATCACGGTGTCAGCAGAGCCATGCTCCCTCTGAAGGCTCCAGAGAAGGGTCTGATCCAGACCTCTTTCCCAGCCCTGGCAGTTCTTTGACGTGGGCAGCATAACTCCAATCTTCACATGGTGTTCACATGGTGTGCGTGTCTGTCTTTGCCCAAAGTTCCTCTGATTATGAGGACCCCAGTCACATGGGATTAAGGGCTCCCAGCATGGCCTTCTCTTAACTTACTACATCTGCAATGACCCTATTTCCAATAGGGCCACATTATGAGGCCCTTGGGAGTTCAGACTTCAACATATGAATGTTGAGGGGGGGTACAATTCAACACATAACAATAATAACGGTAACTAACATTTATTACACTATTTTCTACAATCAAAATTAATGTCAAGAATCCATAATGAACAGAATATCACAATATTAAGAAAAGACAAAATCAGTGTGGTCATAGAAGATTGTAGAGATGAGGGCTGGTTTCCCGGTATATACATACCAATCCAACATCCCAGGTAAAACACTGAAGTGACTCCTTACTTGGCAATACCGGCAGTGCCCACACCTAGGAGTGCCCTCCCCACCACCTCAGCTGCTCTTCCCTGGTCCCTGGAACCGCTCCCATCAAACTAAAGAGTTAACACCAGGCTCATTGGGACCCTTGTGGTTAGATATTTGGAATTGCACTTTCAGAGTGGGCCAAGCCAGTGGACTGAATAGTCCAGATGTTTCTAGAGTTTCCAAGGAAAGCCTCTTCACCTTTTTTTTCTATTTGTTCTTGAAGTAAAAACATAATGGCACCTGCTCTCCCACAACATTGGTATAGGAAGGTCAGTGACTAAGTGCTCAAAAGTGCTGTGCTACCCATGCATGAAAGGCTGCCAGTAACACTTGGTGGCAGGTAACAACTGCAGACCCGTATAGTGTCGAATTCACTCACCTGTCCATCCATCCACTCATCCATTCGTCCGTCCATCCATCCATCCATCCATCCATCCAACCACCCACCCATCTAGTTTATATTCACTCATTCACAGGATCCACGTGGCAGACACAGTGCTGAACTCGGACTAAATACAGTCAGTCCCTGCCTTCCTGGAGCTAAGAAGTCTAGTGGGGGAGATAGATCTTCGACAGATAAATTCACAAATAAATTTAAAATGACAAATTGTGGCGAATGCTAGGAAGGAAAGGAGTAAGGCAGCCTGAGAAGATGACAAGGGGTCAGCATTTAGAGCAGGTCCTGAGGGAATGACATTAAAGATGAGAATTACTCTGAGGAGTGAGGGGGGCAGCTAATTGGTGGCTCTAAGTTCCCCTGTGAAAGCCCCCTCGAGCTGGAGCTGTTTCCTGATCCTGAGTGAGGTCTGTTTAACAGCATTGGCTGCCCATGCTCTGCAGTCATAACCCAGGAAGCTCTTCTACGTCCAGATGAGAGTAGATGTCTGCCAGTGTGTCTGAGGTTTTTGAAAGGGACCGGCCTGGGCTCTGGAAGATCCAGCTCAGCTCTTATGTCAGAGAAACGGATGACCATCATGTAGTGCACCCTACGAGGAATCACTTGCAATGTTTGTGCAGCCTCTGAGGATTTTAGAGGAGAAAAATGTTGGAGACCAAGCTGGAAAGATCTCCTATTTGGTTATATTATAATCATGATGAAAAACTGAAAAACATAACCCAGTACCATAGGCACCAAGTAATTTATTGGTTAACTTCAGTTAAAGCAAAGTTTTATTTTAAAAAGATACCTTAACCATTTTATTTTAATTAAAAGATAGAAATGAACAATCATTGCCAGTCTTTGCAGGTAGGGCCTTTCCTTTGAATATGAATCTCCCGATCAGAGTTCTCTCTGATCTTTTGAGTAAACGGCATGCAGTGTCTGTTTCTTCCAATGAAAAGAAAACAAAGACACATGTAAAATGATCAGAGCCTAAAATCCATCTAGATGTCTTCGATTTCTTTTTCCAACCTTTTACAATTGTCCTACTTCCACAACAATTTTTAGTAACCTTTTTTTTTTTTCAGAGAGGAAGGGAGAGGGAGTAAGAGATAGAAACATCAGTGATGAGAGAGAATCATTGATCGGCTGCCTCCTGCATGCCCCACACTGGGGATCAAACCCACAACCCTGGCATGTGCCCTGACGGGGAATTGAACTATGACCTCCTGGTTTATAGGTCAATGCTCAATCACTGAGTCACGCTGTCTGGGCAGTAACCATTTTTTATCTGAGTCTCCTCGAAGTATTCAACTCAGAATGAACAACTTCTTTTTTTACAGAATGAACAACTTCTGCCCCACCCATATTTTATTGGGTAACATAATATTTAATTATATTGTACAATTAAGTGACCATACAATTGGCATTAACATGTTTGGAAACAAACACATCTGACTTGTACTAAGCATGTCACTCAAGCGGTGGTAGACAAAGTCCAACAGTGGACTAGGTGAATAATAATAATCATGAAGTTATGGTGCCTTCTATGTGCCAGGCACTGTTCTAAATGCTTTGTTTAAATCCTAGTTCATTGAATCCTCTCAACAACCCTGTAGACAGGTTTATTATTATATTTATCCCATTGATAAAATGAGAAACAAGGCTCCAGCATGCAGGGATGGGCCATCAGGGGAGCGGGCGGGCTGGTTAAGCAGAGTTCCTGAGAGCTTTTACTCCAGAAGCATTGCTTGGTATCCACGGAGTGCGGGGGATTGTCTCAGGAGGGCAGTTCAAGTCTTTCCAAGGCCTTGGAAAACAGAGTCAGTGTACACTCTGAGATGATAACTTTGTGGTCCCACCTAAAAAAAGTGGGGGGGAGGAGACCGTCATCTTCTCCTGGCCCCTCAATTCTGAGATTCTGCAAAGAGAACTAACGGGAGAGGAAGCACTTCTTTTCCATGTGAGTTGCCTTTGTCTACAGCGCATTCCAGAGCGCTCATTCCAACTGCCCTCAGTTGGTGCTGTCTGCACGGGCCCATCTCGGGCCCATCTCATCACTCTTTTGTCTCCCTCTCCAGCCAGGTGTGCCTGCTAAGGGTCAGGTTCCTTGCTAACAGTCAGTCCATCTCCCCCCCCGCCCGACCCCCCCACCGCCTCATCCTGCTTGTCTTTTTTTGATCCAGCCGCTGGTAGCTTTCTCTGTCCCCATGAGCATCACCCTGGCCTGTTGCCCCTGTGGCTCTCTGGGCTCCTGGCGGCCTGCCTGACATTTTATGCTCTTTCTTTCTGCTTCCATCTGCCCTCTACGCTTCCTGGCTCTTTGCTCTTTGCCTGGCTTGGTGTCCACCCCCACCCACTTGCTGTTCACATATGCTCTCATTGCACCTTTCCTATTTTAATTTTTAGAGAAATAGGCAATTAATGCACATGGTTTTTAAAAAAATAAAATTATATGAACAGGTATACAGTTAGATGTCTTGCTTCTCTCTCTGCCCCCATCCATTCCACCCTAACATCCCCAAGGGCACCCTGTGCCATGAGGAAATATTGTATTTGTTTCCTGTATACTTACAAAGTTTTTATGCAAATTAATAAAATATATATTCATTTTCTTCTTTCCTATGTAAAAAAGTATACCCTTTGTTCTGCACTTTTGTTTTTATATTTTTCACTTAGCAGTGAATTTTGGAGCTCTCTCCAGGTCAGTCCACTGAGCCCCCACCCCTTGTTTCAGCTGTGTAGGGAGAGAGCACACGGCCAGGCCCCAGCACGGGTGTGGTCAGTCCTCACTGACAGACGTCTGGAGTTCGCCAGTCTCTGGCGAATATAATCAAGGTCGCAAGGAACAGCTTTGGGCATTTTATTTGTGCTAACCCAGTTCTCCTTCCATTTTCCTTTCTGATCCTTTGAGTCTTTGAGGACAACATGGACTTTCGTTGTGTCACCTGTGCTGACCTTTTGTCTTTGGCCAAGACCTTTGACCTTGCTGTGGCCTCCTCCTCCTAACTGAATTTACATAAGTTCTTATTTAATAGGATATGTTTTTAGTTTTCCTCCACAGATGCCTTCTATCCATTCAACAAGTTTTGTGTGTGTTTTTTCTCCTTTTAGAGTGAAATAGTTCCTGTTGTGGCCAGCAATTCCAAATAATTTTAATGACTCCAAACAGTTTCACCAATCTCAATAGCCATTCCTTTTTGACAGTAATCCAGGCACTCGACTAGTCGTTTTATATCTTTCTATTCACTTAATTCTTTTAACGATCCTATAAGTGAGGAGCTAATTGACTAATGAGAAAACTCAGTCCCAGAGAGGTTAAGCGACTGGTCCAAGGTCACACAGCCGGTAAAGGGCAGAATCATAGCCCAAGCCTGCCTAACTCCACCATCATCTCATCTGCTAGAACTCCGAGTGAAGGGCCTGTGGGAATTTGGAGTAAGTTAATGAGGGTCAATGCAAGAGTTTCTTTTTCAAAATCTGGTTCAAACACAGAGCCTTTGTGTTTTTCTGTAGATTCCTGGAGGACTTCCATTATAATGACACTGCTGGGTACTTCATTATCGGAGGGAGCAGGTATGTGGCCGGCATCGCAGGATTTTTCGGACCTCTGAAATACTACCGTCTCCGCACTCTGCACCCTGCACAGGTGAGCCCTAGGGATCGAGGCAAAGTTTGTGGGTGCTCACGGGTGTGTGGCTCAGGCCTGGAACCCTGTGTAAACAAAAGATTTATTTAAGCGGGATCTCTCATCGGCTCTGTCACCAAACATTATTAATATTGAGTCGTTTCCCCTAGCTAACACGATAATAGATTTCTGTTAACGTTTGGTTCATTTAGTACTCATAAAATGGAAACCATTTACTTCCTCTGTTTTAATAACCACTGGATTAATTATAGAGTAGGTTTTTATCAGGCTGTTGCCCATCCAGTGATTAAACTAATGAAAGGAGAGAGTCTTAGTTATTTGGTAAAGCTTCCTTTAGATGCTATTTTTTAAAGGAGCAACAGAGCAAGCCTCGCTAGCAGATGAGGTTCTGTTCACCACGCCCTTCAGAAACTCGGGCCTCCGGCTCACACTCAGGTGGCCGGCCCAGAGGGCTTCACAGCTGCTGTTGGATGGCTCTCACCTCCAAACCCACCCCCAGATGCACCTGTCCAGTGTCCAGGCCCACCCACAGGGCTGCTGCCCAGGGAGGAGGCTGCCCCACAACGGCCTTCACAGCCATTGTTTTCTCTGCCTTTGTAAAGAGATCACTGAATACCTGAAAAAGGAACTTTCTTTCATTCCTGTGACCCTGTGGGGTTTGTTCTGGAAAAAGCAAGAGGCACTAGACAAAGTCATTGAGGAAAAATGAGGATCCCTCCCACCCATGGGTGCATCTTAGAACCCCAAGTGAGAGACCTCTATAAAGAGGAAAAAATGAGATTTATTCATTTGTGTGGCCAATACTCATTGAACACCTACTCTGTGCCAGGCTCTGTGCCAGGTGCTGAGGCGTCCAAGGTTAATTAAGATGGTAGCTTTCAGCTTTGCTCAGTGGCAGTATTGTAGCCAATGAGGTTTATCCCAGGTGCGATTATTGCTAATTGAAAAAAAAATAAAGATAGTAGCTTTCAAACTTGTTTTTTGAAGGTGGTCCACAATAAGAAATTTAATATCATGAATAGTACATATGTATGCCCATATATACACACACATATACATATATACACATACATATACACACCCTTGCTACGTTCAGTGTACTCAGATATTTTGTGTTTTATTTTTCTAAAAATCACTGCTTGTGACAGCCACTAAAGTGATTTCATAACCCTCTAATGCAGCGGTTCTCAACCTGTGGGTTGTGACCATCGGAAAACACATATAGCATATCAGATATTTACATTATGATTCATAACAGTAGAAAAATTACAGTTATGAAGTAGCAATGAAAATAATTTTATGGTTGGGGGTCACCACAGCATGAGGAACTGTATTAAAGGGTCGCGGCATTAGGAAGGTTGAGAACCACTGCCACAACCTATATTTTGAAAACCACTGAGTTGAGACAGGCCTTTATATATATTGATTTCAGAGAGGAAGGGAGAGGGAGAGAGAGATAGACACATCAATGATGTAAGAGAATCATTGATCGACTGCCTCATGCACATCCCCTTCCTCCCCAGGGGATTGAGCCCGCAACCTTGGCAAGTGACCTGACTGGGAATTGAATCGTGACCTCCTGGTTCACAGGTCAATGCTCAACCACTGAGCCACACTGGTCAGGCCATGAGACAGGCCTTTTTTCTTAAGGAGCTTCCTTATCTCTCTTAAGCAAATATGTCATGAAAGAATGTAGTATGTGCATTCATTCAGATGTGAGCACAGTGTTTGGGAGCACCGAGGTGGGAACATGGCTATAGGCAACCAGGTGAGGGTGGGGTAGGCTGTTAGGGAAGCTTCCCGGAAGTGATGACCTTGAATCTGCCCCTTGGAAATTGAGTAGGAGCCTGCCAAGCAGAAGAAAACAGGAGAAGGGCTCCCAGTCAGCTGCACAGCACAGGTAGACTTCCTGTCCCTTGAGAACTGAAGGGGAGAGGAATATGATTTTCTGGGGACAGCATGTGGTGGGGAGCAAGAAGAGCGTGGCGGCCTGGCCTCTGGGAAAGCCTGGCATTTAAGAAGCTCTGCGGGGGAGAAGATGCCGCAAAAAGAAGCCAGGAGGAAGTGGCCGGAGCCAGAGTGTCCTTGAATTACATCCTCCCTTTGCAAACCCAGATTGAATGATTTGAGTGCAAACAAGCCAGCTGGTAATGTCAGAGGGAGAAGGACATCAACCCGGACACAGCCTCATAGGTATTTGTTTGATGACAATTGATCGCTCGATTTTCTTGCCTTCTTATAGATTTTTAATCCCCTCCTTGAGAAGCAACTTGCTAAACAAATCAAGTTATATTACGAAAGGTGTGCAGAAGTTCAAGAAATAGTGTCTGTGTACGCATCCACGGTACAACAAGGCAGCAGGAGCCAAGAAGCATGTAAGTATTGAGCTTCAGGAGAGCAATCTTTTTTAAAAATATCTTTTTATTGATTTCAGAGAGAGGAAGAGAGAGATAGAAACATCAATGATGAGAGAGAGTCATTGATCGGCTGCCTCTTGAACTCCCCGTACTGGGGATTGAGCCCGAAACCCGGGCATGTGCCCTGGCTGGGAATCGAACCGTGACCTCCTGGTTCATAGGTCGATGCGCAACCACTGAGCCATGCCAGCCGGGCCAGGAGAGCAATCTTTAGCTCTGTGCATCTGTGTCAACACATTTGGCTTCTTTCTGGCGGGGTTGGAATAGAACATATATGACTTGATCGATGGGGAGAAGTATGACCTCTGCAGACAGATGCAAGGGAAAGTGTCCATTCCACCTGGATTCCAACCAGACCAACGGCCGACAACAGCCCAACCTGCCTCATAGCTTTAACCGTACGTGGTTTAGCTTAAGTGCACAAAGGGAAGTGTTTTGAGCCTCACATTTCATTATTCCCATTCAGAGTGGGATCTGAGGCCGGTCTAAGAAAATAAAAATGAATTGGAAAATAAATTAATCATTAGAAACGTTTCCCCATCGGTGCACTTCTGTCTTGGACCATTAATATCTGAATATTAGCTTTCAGAAGTGTTGAACAATGACTTTGTTGTTCGGGGCTCGGTTTTATTTTTTCAATCCCTGAAATCGACTCATGCTGGAAGACATCGGTAATTTGTAACAGAAGGAATGAGTTTCAAATAGAAGGCTTTCGTGCCTGCTCAGAGTTGCGCGGACATCCTTTCACTCATATGGGGTGTGTTTCTGTTATAAAACGGGTCTCGTCTTGTCTTCCAACGTTCCAGCTCAGATCTGGCACTTAGCAATTTCTCTGTGCTAGGGATCTTCCTGCTTGATGTGGTGGCAATAGAGTTAGTCACATATGTTCCTTCTGGAAGAGAAGTTCCTCTGGGGCCTTTGCCATCAGCAAAAGCAAATTGAGTATTTCGGTGCTGCCCCCATATCTCATCATCTCCAGAACTGAACTTCCTGATTCAGGCCAGGGAGGAATGGATGTGTTGTGAACATACCCCAGTCCCATAGGGTTCGCATAGCACAGTCCCGGGGAGTGATTGGAGGTGGCGATAGGTAAATGTGGAAGGACGGCTCTTCTGCAATTCGATTTAAGAATAGGCTATACTGGTCCCCAGCTACTGCTCTCACTGCTGAATCATCCAGAAAATACGATGCTGTCAGAAGAGGGGGGAGATATATAGGAATAGGAATGTCCTGAGCAGGAAAGAAACTGGTATTGATAGCTGATGACATTGTAGGGGAGGTAGCCTGCGTGGGCAGGCCAGCCTTGCATGCTGATCTGTTTGGGGCATGGGGATGATTTTTCTACCATCTACCGCCTTGTGTCCCTGGGGATCGTTGGACTTTGCTCCTCAGCTCACACTGCCAACAAAATGGCCTAGATATTGGCCTCCTGGGGACCAGTCCGAGGCCAGCTGCTCATTCTGTAGAATTATTCAACAGCCATCAGCAACTTTGGCACATTTCCCTCGGACTTGGCTTTGAATTTGTGACCTCAAGGCAAAGGCATTGTACCAATTTCAAATCCCTAATGCAACCCAACCCATACCCAGTAACGGTACATCTGACCTCTTATTTCTAGTTCCCCTTAGGGGGAAAGGGTGCAGAGAGGTGAGACTTACCCGTCCCAAGGGGAGTGGTATCTTATGCTTCCCTCTCCTGCAGGTGACCTGCGGAACTCCTACTTGGACCTGAGGCGCAGGTACGGGAGACCCTCCATGTGCAGAGCCTTCCCCTGGGAGAAGGAGCTGAGAGCCCAGCACCCCAGCTTGTTCCAGTCGTTGATGGAAATGGGTCTGTTGACGGGTAAGTGTGTCTCTGCCTTGCCTTTGGATGCCGGTTAGGAAGGCTCCCTGTTTTCCCACCCTCTTTGGTGATTTATGCCTCCAAGTTATTTTTAACCTTAGTCTTCTAGCTTAACTTTAAATTTAAATTCTGCCTTATCCACAACCCTCAATATATCTATGCACACTTCCAACACTAAATACAAAAACTTATATTTAGGAATCGCTTGAACAACTCTTTTTTTTTTATTGATTTCGGAGAGGAAGGGAGAGGGAGAGAGATAGAAACATCAATGATGAGAAAGAATCATTGATCAGCAGCCTCCTGCACTCCCCCTGCTAGGGATCAAGCCCAAAGCCCAGGCATGTGCCCTGCCTGGGAATGAAACTGTGACCTCCTGGTTCATAGGTCGATGCTGAACCACTGAACCACCCTGGCTGGGTGCTCAAGCAATTCTTTAGTTAAAGCCAAAACCTCAAGTGGACAGCCTGCAGCCAGAGCTGGTCCCCAAATGCAGTTGGTTTGGCTCAAAAATTGTTGTTGATTAAAAAAAAAAAAAAGTTACCAGTATCAAAAAACCTTGTGTTAAAATGCAAATTTTTAGCTTTTCTCAAAACATTCAAAGACCTGGCGACCTGGCCTACGTTGCAGCAACTCTGACGGCGAGAGAACGCTCAGGCCATTGATAGCCTCTTCTCTCTATTTCAGCAGCACCTGCCTACCTCTTTCATGGGCCTCACCTGCCTGACCCATAGACACTTGAACCTGAGACCCCTGATTTAAAGTGCACTTTAAATTGCATCTCAAGAATCTTTCCAAATGTGCCAGCTTCTCCCCTTGCGATTTGGGTCTGCTCAGAAATTCAGTACACCCTGTAAGGCCATGAGTTCTCTTGAAACCATGTCATTTAGGAAGAGGAGAGAAGCTGAGATGTTCAGTCTGGGGATGGGGATTCAAAGGAGAAGGGTGATGATAATGATCTTAGTGGTCAGAAGCAACCCCTGGTGTTCCGGGCACATGGCTAGATCTTGTGTCAAGGCATTGCCGAAATTGACTTCTGCTTCATGTAAGAAGGAATTCAAGCCCTACGGGATATTTCATCTTTCATTCATTGATACTTGCTGAGTGACTGCTTAGTTACTTGGCTAGATTTCAGAGGTAAGTAAGACAACACAAAGCCCCTGCCCTTGAGGCACAGACTCGAAAGCAAGGAAAAAGGGCAATAATATTGAATAAAGGCTGTGGAAGTAAATGGTAAAAGAAGGGAGGGGTCCGTTTTACCTGAGGGGCTGGGATGTTCAGAGAAGGCTTCCTGGGGGAGGTGACGCTGGAACTGATATTTGAAGGGTCAGCAGGTATTTCCTAGGTAAGTAAATGGGGGTGGGCACTGTAGGCAGAGTAGCTGCAGGGAGGTGGGAACAGCACAGCAGTGTTAATGATGGGCAGGTGGTTGGGAGGCAGGAGAAGGCCTGGAGAGGAATGATTCCCACCAGAACTCAGACACCATTGGAAGAGTTTGGGCTTTGCCTTGTAGGTGACAAGGACCTGTTGAAGGGCTTCAGGCAGGGGGTAGAGGTGGGATCAGATTTGGGTTTTTGAGGTCCCTCTGGCAGCCCTGGGAGGCTGAGAGGAAGCAGAGCTGTGGAGCTGGAAGCAGGGAGTCCATTGCTACGGTCCAGGGGGAGAAGACGCAGGCCTGAACGGGACAGAGTGATGCAGTGAATAAGGGCTGGAAAGAGGTTGGCTCAGAGTCAGGCAAGGGAGGCCATGTGGAGTCGTGTGACAGCATAGCCTCTGGACCAGGTGGCCTGGGCCCCATTTGAACGTAACACACCTACTAGCTGTGTGGTCTTGATCCAGTTACTGCATTTCTCTGAGCCTCAGTTTCCTCATCTGCATAGTGGGGATGATAATGGTACCTCTCTCCTAGTGTTGGCTTAAATGAGTTGAGAGAAATATAAAATACTCAGAACAGTGTAGCACACAGTAAGCTCTTTGTAAGCAGTGTTTCTGAACCTCGGTGCTGTTGACATTTTGGACTGGATTCTCTGTGGTGTGGGATCTGCCCTCTGCTTTGTGGGATGCTTGGCTGTGTTTCTGGCCTCTATCCGCTAAGTATCAGTAGCACTCCCTCCCTCCCCATGACTCCCTTCTCGGGTGGACAACCAACAATGTCCTCAGGTGTTGCCAGATGTCCCCAAAGAGCCAAATCGCCTCTGGTTGAGTGTTAGGGCTCTTATCACCCAGCAGAGACAATTCCCAGGTTTTTGTTGGTCATCTGGGAGGCGGTGGAGCCGCCCTGCAAGACAGGCGACCAGGAGAGGGAGGCCCATGCCGGACAGTGTAGGCGAAATTGGTTTATGAGATTTCCAATCATATTTAAATGTCGTTTTGCCAATTGGGAACACGAGTGAATCAATTTCACAATTCTTTTTAAAGTAAATACTCTCAATAGAATCTTCTCATGTTGTTTTTACAGCTCAGAAGTTTTGTTTATAAGAATTTAGAACGATTTCTTCTCTGTGGAGTTCTGGAAGTGGAATTTAATTAAAAACCCAAATCATGTGCTCCCCAAACCCGAAGACTTCCTGGGCTGTGGTGCTGCCGACTGTCACATTGCAGCCGGCTGTGAACACCACTGACCCCAAGGGCCACCCCAACCCCCGTTCTGCCTTCAGCCCCTGTTCTTCCAGGTGACGTTGGAGGCTTCTGCAGAGGAGGCGCACAGGGTCCTCATTTAAATTCATCCCTACCTGGCACACTGCCCTCGCTTGGGCTGTCACAGCTCTCCCGCTCACCCTGGAGAGCCTGGTGCTAGACACTGTGCCCATTTTCTAACAAGGCTGCGAGAAGCGCACAACACTTGATTTCATAAATTGAGGGTAAAAAAAATAAGTGTGCAGTTTTTAACGTATCTTTCCTCTGGTCTATAAATAGAAGAGTAGTAAGACTGGTGTGACTGTGTTTCCATTCCTGGTCTCTCACATACCTTTCCTCCCAAGCTCACCTTGCTGGGAGTGAGTGTCTGGCCGGCTTTGGGGGGCTCTGAGCCACTCGAGTTAATAGGGACTGTGTTCGCAGTGCTTTCTGCCGCCGCCCCGAGCTGTCCAGTCTGCTGACTGGTGGACTTGAATAAAGTCCGTCCTCATCGTAGTACAGTTCTCATTTCTGAGATACGCTTTATATTTATATATTTTATTGATTTTTTACAGAGAGGAAGAGAAAGGGATAGAGAGTTAGAAACATCAATGAGAGAGAAACATCGATCAGCTGCCTCCTGCACACTCCCCACTGGGGATGTGCTCGCAACCAAGGTACATGCCCTTGACCGGAATCGAACCCGGGACCCTTGAGTCTGCAGGCCGACGCTCTATCCACTGAGCCAACCCGGTTAGGGCACTTCTCATTTCTGAGATACGCTCGGAGGATGGACTCGAGGATCGGGTGTTTGATGCTTGGAATTCTTGCTGTGGGAACTGACTAGGTGCAGACACAAAGGAGTTTAACTGTCTCTGGAACTTCTTTTCTTTTTTAAAATTTATCTTTATTGTTGTAAATATTACAGATGTCCCTCCTTTTCCCCCCACTCTCACCAGCCCCCCCCCCCACCATGACTTCACCACACTATTGTCTATGTCCATGAGTTATGCATATACGCATATGAGTTCTTTGGTTAATCTCTCCCCAACCCCAATTCCTCTTAACTCTGAGATTCATCAGTCTGTTGCATGCTTCCATGTCTCTGGATCTATTTTGTTTGTCAGTTTATTTTGTTCATTAGGCTCCACATATGAGTGAGGTCATCTGGAGAGTATGATGCTAAGCGAAATAAGCCAGTCAGAGAAGGATAAGTATCACATGTGTCAGGAATTTCTTAAGTCACTCGTGTCACAACTTTCCATTCCTCCCCTCTCCTCTCCGCCCTTCCCTTCCCTTCCCTTCCCTTCCCTTCCCTTCCCTTCCCTTCCCTTCCCTTTCCTTCCTTTCCCTTCCCTTCCCAACAAGTGTTGACCGAGTGCCCTCTGTGAGCCAGGACAGGACAGCAATGGGGTCATGTTTCTTTATATTTAGGGAAATAAAAAGAAAATACCAACACCCCTAATTTCTACCGAGGGAATTACTTTATGGAATTTTCTTTTCCTGGCATTTTGAAAAGAAAAAAAATAAGACAGCGTGAGACACTGGCCTGCGATTTCCGGTTCTTGGCGACAGTGTCCCTCTTCTTGGCAGCCTCTCCTCAGCGAGACGGCCGACTCCACTTCCCGGCAGCCACGCGTGTGCGTCTCCGACTGGAGAGTGTTCTCTCCCCACGCTGTGTGGTTTCGGGCGGATCATCGGCCCTCACTGTAAGCTAACAACACACTTCAGAGGAGCCGTGAGACCCTCGCAGGGGTGGGGAGGGGTCAGCAGCTCGGGCGTCACTAGCAACCGGCAGAGAGAGTGTCCCCTTCGTTCCGGCCAAGTGCCGTCAGGAGCGGTCACCGCTGTCCAGGGTGCCCAAAGGTGGGGCTGTGTGTCCTCCTGCAGAGGAGAATCACCAGGTATTCCCACGGCACTCTTTCAGGACTGGAATTAAAAGTATAGCCCGGCCCGCATGGCTCAGTGGTTGATCTATGAGCCAGGAGGTCACAGTTCAGTTCCCGGTTGGGGCACATGCCCGGGTTGTGGGCTTGATCCCCAGTATGGGATGGGCAGCGGGCAGCTGATCAGTGATTCTCTCTCATCATTGATGTTTCTATCTCTCTCTCCCTCTCCCTTCCTCTCTGAAATCAGTAAAAACATTTTTTAAAAGTATATACAAGTATACATATTTGTGTGGTAAAACACAAATGACAGCATTCCCCATTTTGAAGTGTAAAGTGCTGTTAAGGACCTTCACATTGTTGCTCAGCAGATCTCTAGAACTTTCTCATCTTGTAAAACTGGAACTGTACCTACTGAACAACAACTCCCCATCCCCCCTCAGGCCCTAGTCACTACTGTCCTACTTTCAGTCTCTATGAACTTGGCTATTCTGGATACTTCATATTAAGGGAATCCTGCAGTATCTGTCTTTTGGTGACTGGCTTATTTCACTTAGCATAAAGTCCTCAAGGTTCTTCAGCGTTGTAGCATGTCAGAATCTTCTTCCTTTTTAAGGCTGAATAATATTCCATTGTTATGGAATATTATTTTGTTTGTCCATTCATCCATTGATGGGCGTTTGGGTTGCTTCCCCCTCGTGGCTATTGTGAATAGTGCTGCTATGAGCATGGGTGTGAAAATATCTCTTCAAACTTGGCTTTCAGTTCTTCTCAATATATACTCAGAGGTGGGATTGCTGAATCATTTGATAATTCTGTTTAATTTTTTGAGGAACAACCATACTGTTTTTCTTAGTGGCTGTATCATTTTAGATTCCCACCAACAGTGCATAAGGATTATAATTTCTCCACATCCTTGCTAATATTTGTTATTTTCTGTGTTTTTTAAGAATAAAAACTTCAGAGAGAGGAAGGGAGAGGGAGAGAGAGATAGTAACAACAATGATGAGAGAGAATCATTGATTGGCTGCCTCCTGCAGGCCCCACTGGGGATCCAGCTCACAACCTGGGCATGTGCCCTGACTGGGAATTGAACCCTGACCTCCTGGTTCAGGAGTTGACACTCAACCACTGAGCTACCGGGATCTGTTTTGGGTTTGTTTTTTTTTTATAGTAGCCATCCTCATGTTTATAATTTATATACTGGGGAACGTCTGGTTTAACAGCAATTAAGAATAATGCTGTCATAAAAAAAGAATAATGTTGTCATAAAATGACATAATGTCTATGAAAGAGCTTGTGGATGGAAAGGTACCATATGGATATGAGGGATGGAAAGGTAGCATATGGATATGAGGGATGGGGTTGTCTGAATAGAACTCATCCACTCTGCCCTGAGTGACAGCCATGTGGTCCCATATGTGCCTCTATCACTCGCTCAGTTGCAAGCTTGTTGAGGGCAGTGCAAGCAGTGTAGTAAGTATCCCACTTACACTCCTAATTCTCCACAGTGCTGGGCATACATTAGCTGCTTAGCTGCCATTCTTGCATATGACCCTACCCAGTGTGTTTCTGCACCATTCCCCTCAAAGAACATACCTCACCCACCCACGCTTCTCAGCTCACCTGCCCTGCAAACAGTCTTCAAGTCCCACCTCAGGTCCTGCCTCCTCACGTCATCTTTCCTGCCCCCCAGGCAGACGGCTCCATCTCCCAGGCTGTCCCTGCCAACGGGTAGGTTTCCCCTTTACAGTCCCTGTCCTACTGCATTACAGTGGGTTTGCCCGTCCGATTCCACAGAGGAGCGTACATGACAGGAGCAGGAGTAGGATTTCTTTGAAGCCTCTCAGGAAGTATTTGATGAGTAACTGAATGCACTCTCGGTGAATAGGTGATCCCATTGGAAGGACTAACACAGTCTTTGTTGGGTCAGTGAGTCACTCCAGGAGCGAGGAGTTAGACTTCTGGGAGACACAGGTTCAAGGTCTGCCCTAGCCAAGCCGTGACACCACTCCAGCCTGAGAGTTCTGTGGGCTTATTTGCGTTCTCTCTGTATTGTTCTCATTCCTCGCACACTCCTTAGCCTGTGACCTCTCAGGAGCTGCTGTCCTGGCTCCGAAAACAGCTCTACAAATGTAGCTCTGTTTCCAGGTCTCCCAGGACACTGTTCCCCAACTCTCCCCGGCAACAAGAGACCAGAATCCCTCTTAGTCTATGCACGCCCATTACAAAAGGACTCTCGCAATGGGGCCCTCATAGTTCTTGCCTTCGTATATCTGCAGTCTAGTTGCTGAGGTATATGGGTGCCCAGATGTAAAACAGCCCCTAGGTCCAGAGCACCCACGTGTTGGGTACCTCCGAATACTATGCTGGGCCCTGGGGCGACTGTGGTGAACAGCATGGACCAGCCCCCACACGGATCTCTGCCAAGTGCCAGGGAACGTGGGGGCGGGAGGCTTCTTCATGCTGACAGCTGATGCGCTGCTAACCTGGTGTAAAATGCAGCTGTCCCCTCTGGTGGTTCCCACTCTGAAGTATCGTAGGACGAATGCCTCACCTCCCAGAGTTGGCATGCCTTTGAATTAAAGGTGGCAGCGCTGCTCGCTGCTCGGGGGCCCCAGCTATATGCAGTGCATATAGATGTGGCAGAAATACTCATCCTGCCTCCTGGCATGCCCAGCTGCTGCCCTGCATCCCAAAGTCCTTGCTTGGCTCGGGAATTCTCCTGGACTGCTCTGTCCCGAAGCTCACCACTGTCCAGCTGCTGGCTGGCATCCAACACTAGACCCCATGCTCAGGTCTTCAGGGGGGTCATGCTGATTGGCCAGCCTCTGCGTGGTTTCCTGGGGAACCTCCAGTTCTCCAGGAAAATGGCTCCTGGCAGAGCATGGAAATTGCCCTGTTAGCATTCGGGCTTTTTCTGATGCTAGGTCAGTAGTATTCCAGGACGCATGCTTTTTCACTATTTCAGAGGTGTGCGGCTATTTCTTTTGCTCTCCTTCACTTTTCCTTGTTGAAACGGAATGCTTTGAACCCCAAACCCCTTTGAACGGGGCTCTGGCATCCAGGGAGAAGGGATGGTGGGGACTGGGCTGGTAAGAGGCTGGGATGACAATGGCAGGGGGGCTCGAGGCCAGAGAGGGCTGGTTGTGGAAGAAGTGAGGAAGGGCACAGAGACTCCGGTGCAGGTGGGATCTGAAGAAAGGGAGGGACTAGTGAGGGAAACAGGTGAGCTGGCTGGCCCCTCCGGACATCTGCCCGAGGCCAGAACTGCTTGCTCCCTTTTATCCTGCTCTGGGCACCTCTGAGCCTGTGGCTCCGGGAAATCGAGCTCTGCCAGCAAATGGTTCTCGGGAGAAGGCCAGGTCTGAGGATGGGCTCGGCCCCCAGGGCGGACACCATCTGTGTTTCCCTGCAGGGCCAGGGCCGGACTCCCGCCCCAGGCTTGGCCGTGCTGAGCTGCTGAGCAGGGGAAGAGGTGCCTCCGCACAATATGGCGAGGTTGCCGGCTGCACTGGCTTCACTCTAATTTGTTATGAACTCTTCTCATTTTGGCCCACAATCGCAGTGTTTATGTGGAGACTCTGAAATGCAGAGCATGGAAATGATGTTACTTAATAACACGGGGATACTGTGTCCTTTAAGGGCTATTTCATTGTTGTTCGTTGTAGAGCCATCATCTTTATTTTTTTTATTTAAGAAAGCATACATTATAATTTTTTTTAACTCACAGAAGCACAAAGAAAGGGCCATATTTTTCCTGCCCATATAATCCCTGATGACAGTACGGAAAGCTGGGAAGGAAGGGACAGAGGGAGAGAAGGGAGGAGGGAGAGAAATTCCATGTATAAAACCAGAAAATTTGCACAGTACAGTAAAGTACAAATAGTTTCCTTTTGAGATCGAAATAAGCTAACCCCTTAGGTCTCGGGAACCCAGTGGGGCTCACCTGATCAGAATGCAAATGAGGAACTCTGTGTTTTTTAAACCAGTAAACTTGGCGAAGATCTTCTTTTTTCTGGTTAAATGACATTTTCTCCTTTCACTTTCCCCCCACTTTCTAACTTCTACTTTGGATGCATTACACCTTTTGGAAGCTTGGAACTAAAAATGACTTTCCTATTGATGTCCCATTCCTCTCCCAAGAAATGAGTCTGTCTGTCGCCTTCTGAATTCTCAATCACTCCAGCCAGTGGCTACCTTCTCATTTTCTGCTTTTTTGCCTCTTGTAACGATAAGTGCACACATAGTGACCTTCTGACGTTGCTATAAAAAAGAAAAAAGAGGGAAATAAACAGTGCTGTGCTACCTGGAGAATAGTAAGGATTAATTAACTGGTGATGCCGGTTGTGTCCTTCGCTTCTGATGCAGGAAGAAGAAAATGGGAGAATGTCTCTTTTTTCCTATTTTGTTTGTTTTTCATTACACCATTAATCTCCATAAACAAGGCATGTTTTTTGTAGTTACAGATCGACTAGAAAAAATGCATATGCGAAACCAGATGGGTGAAATTAACAGTTTCATTAAACTGGTTTTCAAATTGCCAGTTCAACAATTATCACCAATGACATCATGGCTTGGATTTTGTGCTACAGTTAGAATTTGAACTTTAAAGAATGTGCAAAAAGGAGCAGTTTTACTCTAGACTTATTTTTTTTATTATATTCACTAGTGCAGAAAATTGTTTAGATGCTTTTGCAGAGAAAATACTGATTGGTACTGTTTGGGGGGAAATTTATTTTAATGTGTGAAAGCACTAACGAAGCCTTCTCAACCTGCCTACGTTTCCGTGTCGAGTGTTTTTGCGCTACGGCTTAGAGCTTCGTGAATGATCTCCCTTTTGCTCCGCACTCTCCAGCAATCCCAGCTACCTGCACACTCCGCTAATGATTTCTGGGGTTCTGTGCCAGGGGTCGGCGGGGCGAGTGTTTCATTTGGAGCTCCATTTGGTTTGGAGTCTCTTCTCTCCTCTGAGCCCACAAAGCCCGCGCCCGTGGGCACTCAGGCAGAACTCATCATCTCGGTTGGGGGTTTGGCAGAACAGGTGAGGCAGGGATGAGTTCTTAACAAAATGCTAATGTTGCCCTGCTCTAAGTGTGGACAGTAGGGCATCGGAGATGGTACATATTTAAAAGTAAACATATGGCCCGGCTGGAGTGGCTCAGTTGGTTGAGCATCATTGTCCTATGCACCGAAAGGTTGCTGGTTCAATTCCCGGGCAGAGCACATACCTGGGTTGCAGGTTTGATACCCAGTCGGGGAGCATCCGGAAGATTGATGTTTCTCTCTCAGATTGATGTTCTCTCTCTCTCTCTCTCTTCCTCTCTCTAAGTATTCCTCAGGTGAGGGTTAAAAAAAAGGAAGTTTAAAAGTGAACATATAAGTAAACGTATGCACAAGCAGAAGTAGGATTCACTTTGCAGCTCCATCGAGTGCTGCAGGCACTGCACCCAGTGAAGGTTCGCATCCTACCTAAGGGTGGAGCAGGATGGAATTCTTCTCTCAACTACGCAAAGGGAACATCCAAAATGAGATTGCCAGACTCCTGGTGGAAAGGGTGTTGTTACTCAGATATATCCCTACAGATGAGCAGAGGGAACTATTCAAGGATGTCCACTGCCATCTTGTTGGTTATAGCAAAACCAAGGGAAGCAACCCAGGAGTCTAAAAATAGAAAACTGGTAGGACAACAGCACTGCTTTAGAATGCAATCCTATTGAAGCTTTAGAATGAATGAGCTTCTGACAGCCCCAGGCAGATACTCAAGAGATATGATTAATTTAAAAGAGAGAGAGAGAGAGAGAGAGAGAGAGAGAGAGAGAAACATTGATTGGTTACTTCCCCTATGCACCTCAACTGGGGATTGAACCTGAAACCTGAGTATATGCCTTTACTGGGAATCGAACCAGCAACCTTTTGGATCATAGGATGACACTCAACCAACTGAGTCAGACTGCCAGGGCTGAGATATGCTTAATTTCTAAAAGTTGAGAGTCAGAATCTATAGGAACTTTTTGGAATAAATATGTGTATGTATATATGCAAAGAGATGTGTATATGAATTATTGTCTGTGCAAAGGAAAAGTCTGGAAGCATGTATACCAAGCTTTTAACAGTGTTTCCCTTTGCTATTAAAGAAGGCTTGGGAGAATATTTATTTAAATTATGAGAATCATTTTGCTACCCCTGACACGAAAACATTGAATTACTTGATTGTTTTTTCAATTCTTATTTTATAATGATTCTTCTTATTAAAATATCCAAAAGCAGCAGCATTTTCTCAAAATCTTCATTAGAATCATATATGCTGCCTATTTACAGCCCATTTTTAATTAGTGAAGAATACTTTAATGGAGTTTATTGTACTTTTGAAGCAAAATCCCTGAAACAATGACTACTTCTAATGATAAAGAGGGCACTATTTTTAAATCTCCTGAGAATAAATGGGTTTTAATTTGGGGGGCGGGGGAAGAAGGATAGGGACAGAAGGAACTTCTGTTTTTATTTTATATAAATCTGCACGGTTTTATTTTTATTTTTATTTATTTATTTTTTACAAAAAGCCGCTATTTCTTTAGGGATTAAAGAAATACAGAAAGAGGAGCAAATTCCCTTTGTTCAGTAATGTGATTTTTTTCTTAGCACCTACCGCTTGGGATGGAGAGAGTAAAGACAGGCCCAGCTGCTGGCTCTGACCCTGTGAGGGCTGGAGCGGGAGTGCCAGGAGCCAGGACATGTGACTTCTTAGCTCTGGGTGTAGGTCATGGGTGACCTTCCCCACAGCTTAGCCAAAAAGACACATGCCACCTCTCAGGTGGATCCAGAGCTGGGCTCAGCCACTCGCCAGCTATTGTAACCTGAGACAGGTTAATCGACCTCTCCAGACTCCAGTCTCCTCTTCCGAAAAAAAATGAGGATGCTAATTATAGTACCACCTCATAAAATTGTTGGGATTACATGACATAATTTGCATAAGTAACTTAACGCAGTATTTGACATTTTGTAAGCCTTCAATAAACGTTGACTAGTTATTGTATTTAGAAACCCACGAGGAAAATTGGAGACAAAACATAGGAAAGCATCTCAAAATAAGTTTCTATTGCTCAACATTTTACAACAGCACCTAGGAACTAATCCTGAAATAAAACACATTCGTCTTCAGAGAGTCTTAGAGGGGGAAAAAGTCTCTGGAAGATTCGGTGGTCCTGATTTGGTGATGACTTATCTGGTTGAATAAATTACTCCCAAGGCGCTATCTCAGCTATATAAGGCACATCCTTTTTCCCAGGATACTAGGCTGTCATTTGGTGCCAAAGGAAAAGCTATTTACAGAAAGACACCGTGGCATCCCCAAAGGGTTTGATGTATCTCCCCCATAAGGTGGTATATTTCAAGGCTCTCCAGAACTAACCACATTAATAACTTAGCAGGGTGAATTGGCTTTTCCCTCTTCTTTCGAAAGCCACGTCGATCCCATGGTAATTAATTGTGTGGGCTGTGAATTGTGTGCCTTACAGCACCAACGCACCAACATGAGTCCGTGTTGGAGATCGGTGGGATGATATTTGAGAAGGCTGCAAAGAGACTCTCCAGTGTTGATGGTCTTCACCAAATTAGTTCCGTGGTCCCCCTCCTGATGGATTCCAGCTGCTGCGGGTATCATAAAGCATCCTACTACCTCGCGGTCTTTTATGAAACTGGATTAAATATACCTCGGGATCAGCTGCAGGTAGAGTATTTCATGGGCTCCAGGGGTATCCATCACTGACGTTATATTTGCAGAGTAATGCTCTCATGCCCCCGGGAGACCTGGACAGGCGCATGCTCCCAGGAATCCTTTAGAATCTTTACATCAAGATCAACATCCTAGCCCAGCCGGTGTGGCTCAGTGGTTGAGTGTCAACCTATGAACCAGTAGGTCACAGTTTGATTCCCGATTAGGGCACATGCCCAGGTTGCAGGCTTGATCCCCAGTGTGGGTCATGCAGGAGGCAGCCAATCAATGATTCTCTCTCGTCATTGATGTTTCTATCTCTCTCTCCCTCTCCCTTTCTCTCTAAAATTAATAAAAATATATGTTTTTAAAGAAAAGATTAATATCCTAGGGCTGTGCTCAACACAGGCTCTGGCTTTCAGTGTCCCTTCCTAGGCTCTGGGATGTGACTGGTACATGCTAGGAACAGTTTGGGCAGGACTTACCAGAATCTCAGCCCTTTAAGAACAGGCGCCTCTTACCCAATTCTTGTAACTGCTCTGGCTGTGGGACCATTACCCCGTGACTTCTTAGCTAAGTGAAGTCATTTGGACCTAGAAACCAAGTATTGACACATCCAGCCTTCAAAATAGAAGCTATCCCAGGCAGTTTCGTTTTTGGTTCTGGATCCGGATGTATTATGCCACTTGCGTAACATTTGGAATCACGTTTGTGTTAAGTACTGCTGAACGGTCCCCGGTCCCCTTTTTTCTGGATTTGTTCATCTTGAGTTTGGAGAGTCATACTGCTTAGACATGCCCAGGTGGCTCCGTTTTTTGTTTTGTTTTTCAATGACTTCTTTGTGCCTGTCTCTGGCTTGTAGGAGCTCGTGAGGGATGGCATGCTTTCCTGAGTCCCTGAGGCAATCCTCAAAAGGTGGAATAGTCCAGAAGATTCTAGCCCTGTCTCTGTCACAAAGTGGCTGGCTAGTTGGCCATAGACAAATGACTTCACCTCTCTGGGCCTCTATTTCCTCAACTATGAAATGAGGTTGTTGATCTCAAAAGACCCTTCCTAACACTGACATTCTGAGAGCATGAGGCTGGGACATGGCCCAGTCTTCAGATCACCTGGCCATAGATGATGTAGCTGAAGCAGACCTAGAGCAGTCGACTGATACACGGAGATACTGTGAGAGAAGGCAGGGAAAGCCCTGGTTTTCACTGAAGAAGGGCAAAAATCAAGAAATTTTAAGATATTAGACATTTAGAAGGACAGATATCTGGGAATCTGTAAGCCATGAGAACGAGGCTGTCCCTTCTCTAAAGAGATTTTTAAGGCCTGTTAATGTGCTTTGGAATGACTAGGATCATATAAGGACAGGGCCCATGACCTTTCAGTGGTTGGATTTTAAGACCCTTATCTCTAACCTTCCAAATACTGTCCATTTCTTCCTAACAGGGCATGTTGTATAGTTTGGTTGGAGGCCAGGGCAGTGAGAGGCTGTCTTCAATGAATCTTGGATACAAACACTTCCAAGGTATTGACAACTACCCCCTGGACTGGGAGCTATCCTACGCCTATTACAGCAATATTGCCACAAAGACACCCCTGGACCAGCAGACGCTACAAGGAGATCAGGTACAAAAGACAAATGGGAGGAAGTGGTCATGGCCATGCCTACCAGGGCTTCCTGAGTTTTCATAAGGTGCCTGCACCTGTGGCTGTCGACCTCCACTGGCCTCCTGAGGATGAGTGTCACTGCATGGAGAGAAAAGCTTTCTTGCATTCTCCACTTCCTGTTTCCTGTCTGTCCTCTCAGGCTGAGTGTAGGAACAATCCTCCATGTAGCCATGAAAAGCTTTTCATGAATGGGATGACTCATACACCAAGGGTAGATCTGGCCCTGGACGGATTTTGATTTTGCAAGAAAATGTGTACCACAAATATAGGTGTCTGGACTTTGTTCCAAGACCATGTGACATGGTAGGTCTGAAGATGTTAGGGGACATTGCATCAAATGGAGGGGGGAGATAGTAAACCAAGGGCTCCTATCAATATGTAACGAGCAAGAAGGGTCTATGACATCAGGAAGCAAGCTCCGTCCCTAGCTATGCTCCCACTGCTGGGGGCCTTGAGAAGCGTCTATCCCCATTGTGTAGCCTTACTGGCCCAGTGCTCCCACGTGACTGACAGCATGTGACGTTCACACTCACTCCAGCCCCTAACTTTCCAGGCTCCCAAATATTTTTGACTCTTTGGGCAAAGCTATCAATGGCTCATATCAACTCACAGAGCATAATGTGTTATGTTAGACCAGTGGTCGGCAAACTGCGGCTCGCGAGCCACATGCGGCTCTTTGGCCCCTTGAGTGTGGCTCTTCCACAAAATACTGACTTCTGTGCATGGGCCACGAAGTTTCAATTGCACTGTACATGCGTGCCCGCATGTGGTATTTTGTGGAAGAGCTACACTCAAGGGGCCAAAGAGCCACATGTGGCTCGCAAGCCACAGTTTGCCGACCACTGTGTTAGACCAACCGATAGTTGTTTCCAGACGTGTATGGATGGCAGCCAATAAAAGGGTACAAGGAAAGGAGACAGTAAGAGTAAAAGGGAGGCTGTCTCTAGATGACAGAGATTTGTATCCAGCGGGAGCAGACCCTGACGCGGTTAGCTTCTTGGAATGTGTTTTATATATATATCCTCTTTCTCCAGAAAGGGTTTAAGATGTTTTGATGGTCTAGCACTTGAGATGGTCGAGAGGAAGCATGAGTAGTCTTACCAGGAGTAGGCATTGTTTTTCCGTAAAGGGACAGATAGTAAATATTTTAGCTTTTGCCTATATAGTCTCTGTTGCAACTACTCATCTCTGCTAAAGACAATCCTATGTAATAAAGAGCTAATATGCTAATTAGACCGGACGGCGAAACTACCTTCTGGAATGACCAGTGGGAAGGGCCGTGAGGCAGCCGGGGCTGCAATGGGCCGAGCCCCTTGCATGAATTTCATGCGTTGGGCCTCTAGTATATAAATGAAAGGGGTGCCTGGGTTTATGCAGCCTGAGATAGTATGTAAGCTGCTTTGCCGGGTTTGGCCTTGATCTAGGCCAGAAGCTCCTGATTTTCCCTGCTTATGCTGTGAGCCAAGGGGATGGACCTAGCTAGGTCAGGGTTGTAGAATCAGGCTGAGCAGCTAATTGGGAACCAGACCCCTCACTGTGCCCTCAGAAACCCACAGTGCAGAAACCGTGTGCTTTGATGATTGGGAATGGATGGTTTCCGGAAAAGAAATGCACAGTGACCACTACACAGTTATGAAATAAATGACTCGAAGATACATGCCGTCAGTGCACATTAAACATGAGTCAGGCTATAAAACACCAAAAGGCTGTAGGTGTAGACATCGAATTCCTTTAGAAAGTGATTTCTTTGCAATAAACTTACACATTCTTATCATCATCATATGTATTCTCTCAGTGCATATGAGCCAAGGGCAAAATTTGACCGCCATATGACAGGAATTAATTTAATTGATAGTTTTGTTTTTAATTCTTCTGAAAAAACATTTCATACAAAATCAAGCCACGAAATAATATTGCCATCGTTCTACTAAGCCTGGATATGGTTATGATGCCCTATATGTATAATATACTTTTAAGAATTCTAATTCAGCATAAATTAGCAACGGGAAATGGTATGTTGCTAACAAGATCCTCTCCTTTTGAAGATTTGACACATGAAACGTTATGATTATGAAAGAAAATGTTTAATTGGTCAGAACCAGCGAAGATGAATAGAAATGATCCATCTTGCAGCTGAAAAGTCGTCTGATTAAGAATGCCAGATACGAATTACACAGTTAGAAGAGTTGCATCATAGCTCATTTTCTTAAGAATGTGTAATTAATGGCTGCTTGAGAATCTAAGCAGGTGTCATACGTTGATGTAAATGTCCTTTTGTCGAGAAATCTATTAGCTCGGCAGCAGCACGTAACAGAGGAGGAGATCTGGGAGGCCAGACCTCTAATTAACAAGCCGAGGATCCGTCAGAAATTCTTTTCTTGATTCTTGTCTCATTGTCTCTTTTATGTACCTCTCGGTTCCCATCACTTCATCTCCTTTATGAGGACTCTCACTTCACGTCACTTCTTCACGGTTTCATGGGGCTCCGCTTCTGATTGCAGAGAAAGAAGATGCTCTTGGGTTTTGTTTGTTTTTGTGGCTTAATCACAGATGAGTTCCTCTCAGTTTCTCAGTACTAGCTTTTCCGCCACATTTGGTCCACAGCCTCCTCTCTGTGTGCCTGCTAGCGGGCAGGGGTCTCAGCTCACCCACACCCCTGCTTTCAAGTCCTCCGCATGCTGATGATGCTCACACATTCCTCTCCATCTGAGCTATTTCTTACGCCCCGCATCTGCGATCCTCACATACCACAAAGGCAGCCCAGCATCTCCTGCCCTCGTTTCCCCACAAACACCGTAACCGGTGGTACCATTTCCCATGCTAGCGACTGGGGTGTCGTCTTTGATCCCCCGCCATCATCCGATCAATCACAATCCACAACAGCTTTCATGCCAGTCTGTCTCTTCCCATTTCCATCCCTGCTGCCACAGCCTACATTTGTCCTTCATCGTCTCTCCTCTGAGCTGCTGTGACAGCCTCCTGTAATGGGTTGAATTATGTGTCCTCTCCCCAAATTCATACGTAGAAGCCCTTGCCCCCAGTACCTCAGACTGTGACTGTACTTGGAAATAGGGCTTTTAAAGAGGCAATTGAGTCACAGTGGAGTCGTTAGGTGGGCCCTAATCCAGTAAGATGGTGTCCTTACAAGAAAAGGCCATGAGGACGCAGACAAAACAGACAGAGGAATGACCATGTGAGGACCTGGTGAGAAGGTGGCCATCTGCACGCTAAGGAGAGAAGCCTCAGAAGAAACCGAATCTGCTAACATCTCGGACTTCTGGCCTCCAGAACTGAGGAAACAAATTGAAGCACCCAGCCTGGGGTATTTTGTCACGGCAGCCCTAGCAAACTAATATACCTCCCAACTGTCACCAGTCTAGTCCCTTCCCATGCTCTTCTCATTCTTACGGAGGCCATAGTGGGCTGTCGACAGTGGAGGTTCGAAACCTGGCTACGCATCACAATTACTTGGTGGCTTAAAGAACACATCTACACAGGCTCCACCCCATAATCTTTTAGAAGTGAGGGGGCCCAGACGTATAACATGCATATATATATGTGTGTGTGTGGATATGGATGTGTAAAAGCTCCTCAGATGACCCTAATGTGCAGCCAGTGTTGAGAAGTACTGACCCAGAGCACAAGGTCCAGCTCATCACGTGGCATAGGAGACACTCCTTGCCCTGATTTCTCTCTGCTGCCCCAGCCTCAGCTCTCAGTCATCCCCACCCGGCCTGCCCACCCAGGAGAAACTAAGCTTTTGGCCACACTTCCTGGCCTTGCTGGGTCTCCTCTGTTGGGGTCCTTTCTCCATGCTCACCAGCCTTTTCCCACCTGCTGACTCCCCTCCTACTTGAACACAAGGGTCAAACTTCACCTCCTCCTCCTCACCTTCCTTTTACTATGGGGCTTTGGAACAGGGCACCTCCCTGCCATTGCTCTTATGGTGAGTGTTGGGTACGTGGTCATAGACCGAGCTTCCCCAGCAGACTGTGAGCTCCAAGACAGGCACCTGGTCTACTCACATCAGTGGCCCCAGTGCCCAGCACTGTGCTTGACATGTAGTTGGCGCTCAGTGTTTACCGATCGGATGATGGACAGGCTGGGGGTGCAGAGTGTCCAGTCCAGTGATGAACACAAAGGGACTGTAATTTCTTGTTGACTCTGGTGCTTTGTGATGCAACCAGTGTTTGTTGACGGCCAGTACCCAGAGCAGTGGCTGTCAACTCTGTCTCTCTTGCGTTCAACACCCGTTAGTATGCGGCACCCCCTGTTTGGGGAATCTTGGGTACTTGCTTTCTTGTCTCTCCATAGTTACTGACAATATTCCCTCGTTCTTACTTTAAAATCCCAAAATGTTACATTTCAACAAAGAACACACACACCCCTATTAGGAGCCAGCCAGCCATGATAGCTGATTTTAACACACACACACACACACACACACACACACACACACACACACACACACCCGCAGGCAGGTGCACAATGGGGGCCCCCACAGGCCCCAGAGGAGGTTAGTGGAGGTCACTGGTTTAAGTAGAAGCCCTAAAACGGCCCTGCACTGAGTTCCCCAGAGTCCTGACTGCACCCTCACATTTCACGCCCCCAGAGAATGCAGGTGATGGGAAGGAGCGATGCTGAGGGCCTTCGCACCCAGCTGCAAAGTTGGCGGGTTTTCCTTGCATCCTCTTTTCTCTGTCTCTTCCTCCCTCCCTCTCCCCTGCCCCCCACTGTTTCCCTTCCTCTCTTCCTTTTTTCTTCCCTTCCTTTCCTTCTCTCCTTTCTTTATATCCCTGCCTCATTTTCTTCTTTCTCTCTCCCTCCCCGCCCCTCTCCTTTCTCTTTCTCTCTCTCTTTGAACAAGTTAAGGAGGAGAAGAAGAAAAATAACTCAAAATCCAAATTCTCTAGTCGGCCAAAACACTTCTAGGTGAGAATTCCATTATTTGAGCTGCTCAAGTTTCAGGAGGTTATAGGCTTGTTGCAGATGATTGTGTCCCTGGAGTTTGAGCTGAAGCACCCGCTCATTGGCCAGACGGTTGGAAGAGAGTTAACACGAGAAAGTGGCTCGTGCCCAGGCAGGATTCCAGGACCTTCTCACTAGAGGACTTTGTGAGGGAGCTGATCAGAGCCCTGCCTTCAGACTCAAGCCAACATGGCTTCCAGGGCCAGCTCTACAATGTGACCTTGGGTTCACCTACTGCACCTCGGTTTTTTGCTTTGTGTATAAATTAAGGACAGTGTTATTTGGGTCACAGCTCTGTTGTGAGTACTAAATGAAAAAAAAACACAAACCAGTTGTTAAACTTCCAGCACACAGTTGGTTTCAATAAGAGGTTGTGAGCATCATTATTCTCACTGTTGCTCTTTGCTTGGTGGCCTCCCGAGTTAGACATTTGGCAGGAATTAATACCTGCTGGGTTCTGAGTCCTTGCACTGTCCCCAGTCTCAGTGCCCCAGTGCCTGAGGGACCTCTGACTCCACATGGTGACAGTGGAGAAGGCAGCTGAAAGACCTTCTCAGGAATAGGGTTGTAGGCAAGTTTGTGAATCTAAGTACTTTTTATTTGTTTTTGCTTTTTTGTTAATCGTCACCCGAGGATATTTTTCCATTGATTTTTAGAGAGAGTGGAAAGGAGGGGGAGAGACAGAGGAGAGAAACATCAATGTGAATCAGACATATTGATCGGCTGCCTCCCACACATACCTGGCAAGGGCCAGGGATGGAGCCTGCAACCAAGGTACGTGCCCTGGACTGGAATCAAACCTGGGACTCTTCAGTCCTTGGGCCCATGCTCTATCTATTGAGCCAAACCAGCTAGGGCATAAGTACTTTTTAAAACTAACCAACAGAGAGGCCAGAAGGGAAATCATCTCCTTGTTCTCTGAGGCTTCCTTCCCAAGCTCGCCCAGATCCAATTTTCCCACCCTTTGCCCGTGGCTGCGCTGGCCTGGGAAGCCCTCCTCAGGACTCCTCGCGGCACTGCTGATAGATTCATTACGCCTAAGGGGAAGCCGTGAAACAACGGGACCAGTTTTTTTGATAAACAGCCAAAATTTAGACTTCAAAATGAATCTTATTTTCTTCAGAGGAATCAGAGACCTGGGAGGCTGTTCACAAATTCAAACCTTTTGTGAACTTTCTCTGCGGGTTGGTCTCCAGCGCCTCCAGCACATTCCTTCGCATCCCTGAGCTAACCTGCCCTCTTCTTTGTGAGGTGGATTGAATTTTTGGAAATAGCCCAAAGATATCTGAAGCTGAGCCTGCTAAATAAAAAGGATTAGTCATGCAGGATAATAACACTTTGGGATAAAAAAAATAAGGTTATTCTTAGAAAATATTGATTTATCTTTTTTGATGCTACGTGAATCTGCCTCTGAAATTGGAGGCACAAGAGCAGACTTCTGAACACGCTTAAGCACCAGAAGTGGAAGTGGAATAAATTGTGTCCTCCCAAGGCAAAAGCTTCCCCAGGAACAAAAATCCTCGTTTAGATACATTGGCTGTGATGCATTTGTTTAGAAAGAACTTGATCTGATGACATATAGAGTGGACAACCCTCACATATCAATTATTCATAGAGTTTTCCTTGAGCAATGCCTGGTTTAAGAATAACGTCCCATCTTTTGCATGCCCATATCATTTAGTTTCCTGTCTCCTTTTCTTCCTTTCCTTCTTCTCTCCCTCCCTCCTGGCCTCCCATCCTTCCTTTCTCCCTGTTTAGGCGTACGTTGAAACAATTAGGCTAAAAGATGATGAAATACTCAAGGTACAAACCAAAGAAGATGGGGACGTCTTTATGTGGTTGAAGCACGAAGCTATCCGAGGCAACGCGGCGGCTCAGGTAAGGATGTGGCCCACTGTCCTGAAGTTCTCCGTGGTGACAGACCAGGCTATGCCATGGTAACAAAATACCCCAAACCGCAGTGGCTTAAAACAGTGCTGATTCATTCCATGCTCACACTACCTGTCCAATGGGCGTTGGTATGGGCTGTGCTCTCACAGCTCCAAGGAACTCAAGCTAACAGCACAGGCTGGCTCTTGACGCCTCTTCTCAGAAAGTGGCACAAGTCACTCCTCACATTTTATTGGCCAAAGCAAGTCACTTGGTCACTCTTGACTCCAAGAGGCCTGTCATGTAGTCCTGCCCTGAACACAGCAAGTGACAGCGCCACTGTGTTTATGACCAGTCCTAAGACCACCAGTGGACACTTCAATGCATGAGACAGAAACAAAATGAAGCACCTTGGGGTGCAGGAGAGACTAGATGGGCATCAGGAAGGCCATGAACTCAGCTAGAATAATAGAAAACCATATGCCAAAAAGATCGACCCTGTCTCTTGAACATGTCTTGTCTCTGGATGGACTTTTAAGAGGTACTAGGAAGGGCAGGGGGGCTGGAGAACGTCCCCTACCTGCCTTTTTGCCTTGATTTCACTATGAAGCTGAGCCCCGGATGGGAGCCGGCTAAGGCTGATTGCCCCAGGAGGGCGGGGCCTCCTTCCCAAAAGATTTAGCTTTGGCTTCATGCTCCTGGTGAGCACAGTGTCGAGAACAGCCTCTAGGTCTGCTAGGCCAGAAGACCAGAAATGGAAAGAGAAAGGAAACAGCAGAGAATAAACACATCGACAGGCACACATTTCAGACATTCTAGTAACGGGTCTCCCACCCTCTGTAGAAGTCCTCCTAGCCTTTCAGGAGAAACTTCACTGGAAGTTTTATTTGGCAGAGAGTGGGTGGGGGAGGGGAAGGGAAAAGAAGGAGATGAGAAAAGAAGCAGAAAGAAGGCAAGACAGTCAGGGGCCCACATGGGGCCAGAATGTTAACAGACGTTGCCACTGGCTCCATTCGCGGGCATCCGTCCCTAGCCTGCACACTTTCTTGTGCAGGAAGGAGTTCCAGTGCATAGTTCTGGAAAGGCCCCAGCTAGGGCCACTTCTGGGTGCTTTAGAGCCTGCGTGAACTTTCCCAGCAATGGACACTTCTTCCTTCCTTCGTTCACTTTGTTGAGTGGTTCCTAGGAGCTCTGCTGGGTGGAAGCTGAGGGGACAAAGGCAGACATATCACATCTTGGGGTTTCTACCCCCCCAGAGGGCTCCCAGTCTTGAGTATAATTGTGAAGCCAGCCTTGGGGACAAATGCTGGGCTAGGAGGAGATACATGCCATAGAAAGACACCCTAACTGATAGGGATGTACAGAGGCCTCTACGCTGTTCACTGGGCCAAGAGGGTGGACAGTACCTCTAGAAGGGGGCTCTGGAGGAGAGGAGACAATGTGCTTGTCTTCAGCCAGCTTTGGCCCTGGGTGCCGTTGATTCATTCATGCACATGGGCGTACACACAAGCACGCACGCACACTCAGATGCAGCATTTCCAACTTGTGTCAAGGATTTGCATTGACACAAGTCCACCTTTAGGGCTCTCCCACCCCCCACACCCTCACCCCTGTTGGAAGATAGCAGGTGTCTACCTCATTCTTGGTTCTCAGTAGGAAAACATTCCAAGTCAGCTTTGACCTTCCACCTTTTAAAACCTTACGTTGAGCATCACACAGGAAAGTCATTATTCTAAATTGTCTTGCAGCAACGCTTGGCCCAGATGTTGTTCTGGGGGCAGCAAGGTGTGGCCAAGAATCCTGAAGCGGCGATCGAGTGGTACGCCAGGGGTGCCCTGGAGACCGAGGACCCCGCGTTAATATATGACTACGCCATTGTGTTATTCAAGGTAAGCATCACTCATTTTGTGCTGAAGTTGTGCCATTCTCATCAGATGTCCAGAGCCATTGCCTGTAGGCATGCGTCAGATGGAGTCCAGAACTGAAGACACTTAGTGTACGCATCTGCCACTCCTAATGGAGAGGGGTATTTGCTGGAAGGGCTGTACCCTGGTCTCATTTTTAGTCATTAGTCTTATGTTTGGCACCTGGATTCTCTTTGCTTTTGCCAGAGTTGTGGCATTCTGGAGGAGACACCCCATGTTTTATGGATTGGAATGTGGCCGCCAGCCCCCAAGGAGCTGCAATTTTGCCAGCAGGCAGCATCGTCATTAAATTACAGCATAAAGTGTGTGTTTGGGCTGCCTCCCAGCAGCCCTGTTGATCAAACGAAGATCTTGGTTTTAAGCCATAGGAGAAGAGGGGGACAAGTGGGCCGAGCGTTAGCCCAGGACACAGGATGGAGTTCAAGTCCCTCTTCTCCTGTGTCCTTAGAATTACCTGATCTCATGGGACAACAGTGAATTAAATACTATGATGAATGGGCCTTGAGAACCATAAAGCACTGTGTGTTTTATACAAAACAATAATAGTTCACAGTGATGGAGCATTTATTACCTGATTTACATGTATGAACGCGTTCAATCCCCACAGCAACCTTGCAAGGTAGGCACTGTGGTGTATTATTATTGCTGCTTATGTATATGGTAACAGGGGCACAGAAAGTCTTTGTAACTCACCCACCCAAGGTCACACAACTGCTACATTTCAAACCTGGGACTGGGACCCAGGCAATCTCCCCCCAAACACAGAGACATCAGTTCACCCATCTGGGAAACGTGAAAAGCTGTTGGCTCCGGTAAGGAAAACCTTAGACCCTGTGTCCATGCCCAAAGGAAGCAGCTGCCCCCCCAGATAGCAAGTGTCTTCACACAAAGGCGTGGATTCATGTGGCCAGGCCCACCTCCAGAACCACAGCTGTGGCCACTCGCTGATTAACAACCAGGACTTTTCTACGTGTCTAACCTTCCAAAGCTTTAAAACCTATTGGTTGTTATGGTTTCCAAATTTATAGCCTGGACTTTCTCTTTCCAGTTGTCAAATCAACATAGAAATGGTTTGACTCTTAGCCATATGCCAATACATTCATGTATTTGTTCAATAAACACTCATTCAGGGCTGACAAAATGCCAGGCTCTGGGCTGGATGGAGGGACATATGGATGCATGAGCCACATTTCTGACCTCTGGGGGCTCATGCACGGATGGGGAAGGCAGGAGATACCGGCACAGAGGAGAGGCACTTGTCCAGCAGAGTTGGGGCTGGCCACTGCCCAGAGTGCACGATTCAGACCTTACTTCTGCCCACCAGGAACTCGCGATCTATAGAGAGAGGCAGACACATAAATAAATTACTCTGCAGGTGACAATGTTTCTCCCAGGTCTAATTTCCCAACCCTTAAAGCTTTTTTGATTTTCCTGCATTTTAACTGAGTTATTCCTAAGTGGGACGAGGGAAGCCCTTGATCAGCAATTAAAGGAAGATTTTTAACCCTGGCCAGAAGGTCTCTTTAAGTGTATTCCGTGCAAAAATCCCCATACAGAAAATGGGCTTTCCAAATGGGAAGTGCAGTAACGTGCACTTGGCTCATTGTATTGTGTGGGTGTCTGGCTGATTGTAGTCAAGGACAGCGCCATGCTGGTGGCTGTGGTTTGCCCACGACAGCCAAGTCCATCCCACTTTGCATCCACGGGAAAATGGAGCTTTGACTTTCACTGCATAACTGTCCTCAATGAATTCATTCGGTGAATATTACTGGGCACTTACTATATACCAGGACTTTACACTTCTCTCACTTAGCTCCTTCCAATACTACTCAGATTCTAGTATAATAAGTAGTCGTTGTGCACAACATTATTTCAGTTCTGATTAAGTAACAAATATACTGGGAAATCCAGGACCTAGAAGTCAGAGTACCTGGGTTCTAGTTGCAGATGTAACTGTGGGTTTTCGGATAAGTCAGCCTCTCTGAGCCCCAGTTTTATTTCTTCAAAATAAAGAAGATGGAAAAGATCAACTTTGGCTTCCACATTCTGTGATTCTGGTGCTTTCCCAGAAGTCAAAAAAGGTTGTGCCATTGCCATCTCCAGTTATTCCAAGTAGCCTCATGTCCCCTTCCCCCTCCTCTCCCTCTTTAATTAAATGAAGCAATGGTGCACTTCTGAAAAATATTTTCATCCTCCACTTTGCTTCAGCTCATCGGTTTTACTAAATAGGTAAGTTAAAGTCTAATAGAAACGTGGTGTGTATAATTTAACCTGCAGCTGGAGTCACAGTTTTATTTTGGGTCCTGAGAAATACAGAGACAAGCATAGTCGGCGTGTTTTCTGTGTCCTGCGAGGAGGTTATGAACCGTTATACTTTCTCAGCACAGAACTGAAACGTACGGGGGGAAATGCGGTGTGGGGTTCTAAGCTTGGGCTCTGGAGCCCGCTGGCCTGGGTTCGAATCCTGCCTCTACGTCTCACTTGCTGTGTGACTCTGGGCAGGTCTCTCAGATGAGAATGACAGCCGCACCTTGGCGGGGTTGCTGTGAGGGTTAAAGATGATGGGACAGTGCTCGACCCTCGTTAATTAACACAGGAATGTTTACTCCTGCTGTCCCCTTTACTATAGAGCTAAGTGTTTAATTAGAGTTAAAAGTGGGATTCATTGCAAAGCCTGCTCACCTCATATTACCTGTGACCCCATCAACCACTCCGAGGGGCATGTGCCGGGGGGAGGGGTGTCCATAACAGACTCTGAGTGAGTTTGCTCTCTTTGCCCGCCATCCTCCTTGTCAGAGCCATGTCAAGAGAGACCTAAGGGAACCCCCTTCCTCCCTGTCTCATTCTCAGACCCAGCATTTCCCCACGTGGTCCTGCAGAGAGCTCAGCACAGTCCCATTGAGGTCCTCTCTTGTAACAAGAACTTCAAAGCCGTTTCTCTCTATGGTGTACAAAACACCGCTGCTGGGAAAAGTTGATTTTACTGGAGGAACCTTGTTCATTTCTGTCAGTGTCTGACACAGCCAATTCCAAGGGTCCTTACTCCTTCAGAGAAGTTCTCAAGCTGGTTCTGAAGCCACATGTCCCACCCTGGGGACTCCGGTGAGGACCTCGGGGGCTGCAGATGGCAGCCTAATAACTCTTTCCTGTTGGACACAGATCAAGTGCTTTGTCTGGCTGCAAACTAGGTGATCCCCAGAGAAACACATCCAGGATGACCACACTCATTCAACCTCATTCCCGGCATCTCCCAACAGCACCTGTGGGTTGATGGGCATGCCTGTCACTCAATGATAAATGGGGGCTTTTGTATGGATGCTGAGCTGGGAGGCTGAGGTTTGCTGCCTCTGCTCCACAGATATGAGCAAGATGATGATGATGATGATGATGATGATGTACAGCACTGCTTATAGAAACCTTTAAGATGGGATTTATAATTCAGAAGGCTTGGGTTTTATTATTTTTTTAAGTATTTTGTATCAAACACCAACGTATCTGTGTGATATTTTTGAGTGCACGCTGAGTTTCTTTTCTTAGTAATCTTTGCTGTTTATCATTGTTTAGGGTCAAGGAGTGAAAAAGAACAGACGGCTCGCCTTGGAGCTGATGAAGAAAGCAGCTTCCAAGGTAACACTTTTGCATATTGTCAGAGGAAAACATTCGCCACACACACACCCATTGGGGAGAGGAAATGGCCAGCGTCTCCCGACAAAGCCCCAAGGTAGAAATGGGGTGGGGAGGGAGGGCTTGTGAGCATTGCAACATTAGTCATTTTTGAGCTACACACATACAGAAACCCGCTACAATGGGGACGGCCGCATTCAAAAGCGGAATTCACCTGCAGTCAATAGAATTCAGGCCGATTTTGTTTGAAGGCTAAAATTATAATCAAGGCTGCCCATAACAAGCAGCAGGGGCTCCTTGAAAGTGAATGGATATAAATGCCATTGAATTAGGAAAACCAAAAGCCTAATTCCCTGAAGGTTAACCCTGTCATGGCCAATGCCCACTTGTTTGAATAACGAGGCTGTTTATCAAGGGTAGTGCTGGGTTTAGGAATTATTTTGCTTTTGTCACTATTTACTCTTCAATGTTGTCACCAAGCCAGCTACTTGCGATATAGAACTACAGAATGGGGGTTAGGATGTCCCCTGTTGAGGGGACACACACACACACACACACACACGTGCATACATATCCCTGCATGGAAACATATGCCCGATGCGTGCCCACCCACACATGTATACTCATGCACATGCATATAGATTTGCAAATAAATGGACTTGTAGAAACCACTGTAATGTTCCAACCTTACCAGGCCCTTGATAGCCCTTCTGGCTCTTGACTGTTTCTCTATCCTCGAGGCCGCTCATGTTGGCCTCTCACAAAGACTCCTGCAGGAACCAGGCTGCTCTTCCTCACTTCCTTTCTGTGGGGAGCTCCGAGTTTCTGTGTTTCTGTAGCCCTGGAAGTGAGGGCATGGAGTGAGCGAGCCACGAGGCTCTCCTCCACCTGTGTGGTGGCAAGAGGGTATAGGACCCAGGAGCAGGCAATCCCCCAGAGTGCACAGCAGCTCCTGACCCCAGCACAGGAGCAGGGAACCCCCCAGAGTGCACAGCAGCTCCTGACCCCAGCACAGGAGCAGGGAACCTCCTGGAGTGCACAGCAGCTCCTGACCCCAGCACAGGAGCAGGGAACCCCCCGGAGTGCACAGCAGCTCCTGACCCCAGCACAGGAGCAGGGAACCCCCCAGAGTGCACAGCAGCTCCTGACCCCAGCACAGGAGCAGGGAACCCCCCAGAGTGCACAGCAGCTCCTGACCCCAGCACAGGAGCAGGGAACCCCCTGGAGTGCACAGCAGCTCCTGACCCCAGCACAGGAGCAGGGAACCCCCCAGAGTGCACAGCAGCTCCTGACCCCAGCACAGGAGCAGGGAACCCCCCGGAGTGCACAGCAGCTCCTGACCCCAGCACAGGAGCAGGGGACCCCCCGGAGTGCACAGCAGCTCCTGACCCCAGCGCTGGTCACGGGAGGCACCAGTTTCAGAGCGCCCTAAAGTGGGGCAGTGGGGGCTTTCCTGGCAGGTGTGAAATTTGCATCTCTGTGGCCATTCTGGCGGAGCACTGGTATCTGATGTGCTCTATTTGGGGTGTATTTTAGCCGGACTGAGATGAGCATTGAGGGAATTGCCGTTTTATGGCCTGGAGTAGTCACATCCTTCAAAAATGTTGAGTGAGTCTCACTCATTCCCTCTGCCGGGAGTTACTCAGCCCCTACTCTGCGTCAGACACTGTAGTGCAGGTTGCACCTAGTTTGGTTTTTTGAAATTAGCCAAAAGTCACTTGGAGGCAGACCTGTTGACCGAGCAGTAAATGTCCAGAACAAGGGATGAGTAAGAAATAAAACAAGCCCTACCTGTATAGAGCGAGCGTCGGCCTGTGCACTGATGGGTCCCAGGTTCGATTCCGATCAAGGGCATATGCCCAGGTTGCAGGCTTGATCCCCAGTAGGGGGCGTGCAGGAGGCAGCTGATCAATGATTCTCTCTCATCATTGATGTTTCTAGTTCTCTCTCCTTCTCCTTTCTTCTCTGAAATCAATAAGAATATTTTAAAAAATAAAATAAAACAAGATTTCTTGCTGGGCTCCTGCATTGGGTCCAAATACAATTCCTAAAGGAGTCCTGCGGGCATTGGGGTGATGGCAGGTACCTGTGAATGAGCCTGTGGCCTCTGGAGGAAAGCACTGCAAAGCCATGTGGGTGTGCCCGTCTGTGGGTCTGTCCAGAGCTGGCTCCTGCCTCTTTATACTACGGCCTGGTCTATGACGTCATTGAAATGCACGAGTTCTGCAAGGCCCATCGGGAGCCTGCCTTGCCCCTGGGACTGTGCGAGGCTCAAGAAGAAATGAGTGGATCCACGGCACGGACTCTTTCCCGAGCGTCAGCTGTCCAGGGACCCGCCAACCTGAACTCCCTCTGGATCCTCAGGGTGTCGGGTCTGGGTTCCATTTTGTTGAGCATCTGCATCCCGAGGGTGGCTTTGGTTCATCGGTCAGAGACTTTGTTGAGCACTGACTCTGTGCCAAGCACTAATGTAGGTGCCTGGAATATAGCACACAGGTCCTTGCCCTCATGGAGCTTCCATTTGATGGGCTTTGTTCACTTCTTTCTCTTGGTCTTCTTGGCCCCCGGATTCCACATGAGGACCAGGAGGGGTAGCCTTTGGGAGCTATGAAGACAGGAAAGGCTGCAGGCTAGGATCTTAGCATCTACTGTTAAGGGACACCCGGTCTTTGCTTGTGAAAAGGGAGGTGAAAGAGATTTGGTTCCACACTTGCTCTCACTTAACAAGCCTTGCAGATTCGAGGGCACTGTTTGCCCCCTCTCCTTTCCCCCCTGCTTGTTCACAGTCTCATGGTCTGGCAGGAAGGGAGGAATGAGCGCCGTATGCCTAGGTTTGCACACACACCACTGCAGGCACCTGAGCCTTCAACAAGTAGGCTGGAGGCTGCCAGTGGAAGCAGGAGGGAGCCCTGGGGAGAGCAGAGGCCACCTGAGAGTATAACTCAGCAAGAACAAGGAGGCTCGAGGCTAGAGTCACAAACCAGCCCTTCCCTGGTACCGGCCCCAGTTCAGACTCAGTTCTGAAACCCTCCTCCCTCTTTCCCACCCTCCCCTTCTGCCTCAGCCCCGAACTGGGACGCGAAGCAGTCACAAAGCACCTGTGCTTAGCAAGTAGGCTGTCACAGCTGCTTCCTTCAGAGGGTTTGTTGGTGTTCAGGACAGTCACCAACAGATGGGCAGACCGGTCACCTGGAAACCGTCCCCGCCAGGGCAGGTTGCAGCCGCCTGGTGCAGTCGAGCGCTCATGGATGTCAAGGGCAGCGTTGCTACTGCAGGACAATAAGAGGCTTTTGCAGACAAGGGCGTCGTGTCAAAGCCCAGAGGAGCCGATTGATGATTCGGGGCTAGCGTCACTGCTGAGCTGGAAGGCAGGAATTCCAGTGGCAGCCGCCACCTGGGAAGACTCTGAATCGGGCTCATGTGTTCTAAGCACTCAGCTTCTCTTTCATGCCATCTGCCCAAAAAAGAGACTGGAGAGGTTTCGTTTAGACTCGTGCAGAATGCTCTCACAACAATTGATTCTCTTTAGGTTTCATTAAAAAATAAATAAATAACAATTTTTTCTTGTTGTTCTAAAATCCAGGGATTGCATCAGGCAGTCAATGGTCTGGGATGGTATTACCACAAATTCAAGAAAAATTATGTCAAAGCGGCAAAGTACTGGTTAAAAGCAGAAGAAATGGGGAACCCAGACGCGTCATACAATCTTGGGGTCCTGTACTTGGATGGCGTTTTCCCAGGAGTTCCTGGGAAGAATCAGGTGAGTAAGACTTGAGACAAACTGGGCAGCTGGGCAGTCCCTCGTTCATGACGCCCCCAGTCCAGACAAGGCCCCGTGGGTGGTACAGACACCATCCAACACACAGATCACATTCTCGAGAGGCGAAAAGGTCCAGTTAGGAAGGTGGATAGTGAAGAGCAAAGGATGGCATTTAGCCAGGTGCCAAGAGTGTGCTAATTTATCTGACCCAAATAGTTCTGGAAAGGGGAAACGTTGAAGGCCAAAGCAGTCAGGAAGGCTTCCTGGAGGAGGAAGGCTTGAACTGAGGAGAGAGGGGGAGATGACACAAGGTGAGGATGTGCAAGAAACCAAGAGACAGTGTAGAGATTGAAGAGAGCTGGAAGAGAGCTGGCTTCAGGTAGGGTGGCCTGATATGAGAACAGATTTTAAAATAATGAAAATGACAGTTATCAACTTTAGTGTTTGTTGAGCACTTCTCTGCCAGACACTCACAGGGGGTTTAAATGCGCAGTCCCATATCTTCCTAACTACCTCTGAAATAGTTACTATTAAGTCCATTTTATAGAATAATCAACTAAAGCTCTGAAATGTATGTAACAGCATCATACACTTCTTGGATTCAGGACCTGGATTCCTATGTAACATGGAAGCCCCTCGTTATCCTATATAATAAAAGGCTAATATGCAAATTGACCAAACGGCAGAATGACCGGTTGCTATGATGCACACTGACCATCAGGGGGCAGATGCTCAATGCAGGAGCTGCCCCCTGGTGGTCAGTGTGCTCCCATAGGGGGGATGCTGCTCAGCCACAAGCCTGGCTGACGGCTGGCAAGCGCAATGGTGGTGGCGGAGCCTCTCCCGCCTCTGCAGCAGTGCTAAGGATGTCCGACTGCGGGACATCCCCCAAGGGCTCCCGGACTGCTAAAGGGTGCAGACCGGGCTGAGGGACCCCTCCCCCCCACACCCCAGTGCACAAATGTCATGCACTGGGCCTCATAGTTAATAATAATAATATTGATGATGATAATAATAATCTGAGT
>NW_005871160.1:1209547-1243968 GCF_000147115.1 Myotis lucifugus
GAGAAGGAGAACAGGGAGGGTGGAGATTGGGGGATGTTATTTTATAGAGGAGATCAGAGAAGGTTTCTCTAATAATGTGACATTGGACAGGCTCCAAAAGGAATCTTGTGGATATCTGGGAGAACATTCCAGAAAGAGGGAACAGCCAGGGTAAAAGCTCTGAGAAGTTCCAGGAACAGCAGGGAGGCCAGAGTTGTAGAAGCAGAAGGCAGAGGAGATGGGGAGGTGGGAGATAGGTCTGGAAGGCAGATGCCCAGGTCATTGTGATGACTCAGCTGCTCTGAGCAAGATGGGAAAACACGGGACAGCTTTGACTTGGGCAGGATGTGCTGTTTTTAAAAGGCTTGATCCTAGCAGAGACTAAGCTTACAGGAGACAAGAGAGGGAACGGGGTTAAGTGTTGAATCCAAATGAGAAAGGATGGGCAATATCTCAAGAGGGGCTGCAATGTGACTGGATTCTGGATATATTTTGAAGGTCAAGATACGGGATTCACTGATGATTGCATGTGAGGTGTGAGAGGGAGAGGAGTCAGGACAACCCTAGAGCACATGGCCTTTATTGAGCTGGGAAAGAATGGAGGGGCCATTTATGGGATGGGCAGCAGCAGATCTGGGGGTGGGGGAATCAGATGATTTTTCATGAAGCTCCATGCTAATTCTGGAGAATTTGTTTTCTCATTTAATCCTCACAACAACCTTTCATGCTAGGTACTGTCAGACACCACATTTTTTTAAATATGTGTATTTTTATTGATTTCAGAGAGGAAGGGAGAGGGAGAGAGAGAAACATCAATGATGAGAGAGAATCATTGATCAGCTGCCTCCTGCATGCCCCACACTGGGGATGGAGCCTACAACCTGGGCATATGCTAGAATCGGAAATCGAACCGTGACTTCCTGGTTCCTAGGTCGACGCTCAACCATTGAGCCATGCGGGCCTGGCAACACATTTTTTAGTTGAATAAAATCTCTGAGGTGGAGAGATTAATATGCCCAAGGTCACTCGCTAGTAAGGAGCAGAACTGGGATTTGAACCCAAGTCTGTCTGACTCCAAAGCCCATGCTTAAAAATGTCAGCTCACTGCCTCAGGAAAATAATAGTAATTAGCGGAGCATATATCTAAGTGTTTTATTTTTTCCCTCTACCTCTCTCTGACTACATGCGAGGCTGTATATTTTTATGCATTGCAAGAATCCTCCCACACATCTGAGAGCGTGGGTTTTTTTATTGTCATTTTCTAATTCTCACTTTCCTCCTGGAAATGCAGTTTTTGTGCATGAGTTTGAAGAAAGGTCTTAAGCAAGGTTAGGGACGCAAATGCCTGAATTTTCGCCTGGTGTGACTTCTGATACAGTCTTCTATCTTGTTGGCAGGGGTTATGTGAGGATCAAATGAGGTGACAATGACATTCCTAGTTACGTCTTACTTCCTTGGCCAGCCTCATCAACAGAATATCACTGGCTTCTGTGCCTGGCTGTCTTACTTGACTTGGTTTCCTTAAAGATGTCAGAAGTGATAAGCCTGTGATAATACCTTGGCTCCGGTGAAATCAGCCCAGCCAGGGAGACTTTGCACCAAGGAGACTAACGTTTGCTCATCTCTCTTCACAGACTTTAGCTGGAGAATATTTCCATAAGGCTGCGCAAGGCGGACACATCGAAGGAACCTTGTGGTGTTCTCTCTACTATATAACAGGCAACCTGGAGACGTTCCCTAGAGACCCCGAGAAGGCTGTTGTGTAAGAATCTAGCAGATGTTGGCTGTGAAGGGAAGGCCATCTACAGTAGTCCCCCCTTCTCCTTCAGAGATATGTCCACAACCCCCAGGTGGATGCCTGAAACTACAGATAGTACCGAGCCCTGTAGATACTGTGTGTTTTTTCCTACACTTACAGACCTTTTCACTTAAAGGAAGCACGTTACAGCTTCTCTTTGGCATATCTGAATTGCCAGCATCATGACTCTTGTGCTTTGGAGCCATTATTAAGGAAAATAAGGGTGACCTGAGCACAAGCACTGTGATCCTGCAATAGTCGATCTGATAACCCGGACAGCTACTCAGTGGCTGTCAGGTGGGGAAGTGTCTACAGTGTGGAGACGCTGCACAAAGGGATGAGTCACATCCCGGGCAGGACAGAGTGGGATGGCTCGAGATTTCATCGTGATACTCAGAATGGCACACAATTCAAAACTATGAGTTGTTACTTTTGGAATTTTTATTTAATATTTTTGGACCATAGTTGGCCATAGGCAACTGAAACCTTGGAAAGTGAAACTGCAAATAGAGGGGACTGCAGTACTATATTCACTGTGCCTGGGAGAAGAGGTCCTCTTTTTTTTTTTTTTGCATTTTAAAATTTTTATTTTTATATTGGGTTCCAGTCAAGATGGCAGAGTAGAAGGAAAAAATAAGACTTCCTAATAATAAAAAAGGAAAAACAATTTAATTTTTATCGGTTTAAAAACTGATAGAGTTCACATAGTTTAAAGTTCCAAATAATTTGACAAGACAAAAATAAAAAGAATTTAATAAAAAATAGAAAATAATTTGATAAGAAAAACAACAACACAGGAAATCTCTGCCTATACCACACCAGACTTTGTCCTGCTCCCAAAAATAAATCACTTTTCATTTTCACATTTTTAACCATATTTTTTTGCCTCTACTGCTAAATAACATGCATATCCCACTATTTCTTGTCATCTTCATTATAGACATTGTTTAATGATGTCTCACTGTGAAAGATGAAGATACAGTCCTCTCTCACTCTGCCACCTCGCTACCCCACACATTCCCACTTTTTATTTCTCTCCCATCTTCCCAATAAGTATGTCATAATTTTGGTTAGATTAGTATCGGGGTTTACATTATTATGACTGTAAATGCTATTCACAGCTGAGCCATGTAGTATTCTATGACTACCTTTTCTTTCTTGCACAGCTTTGTGTTTTCTATGGAGGAATAATTATATGTTATTGTTCTTTAGCTGCTTGGCTTTCTGTGTACTTGTCATTTTCCATGTACACTTGATCTCCCAATTCATCTACAGTTGTCTAAATCTCTTAGTCTGGCCACACCCACCAGGTAGTAATTTAATCTTGGTGATGTCTCTCCTGGAGTCTTTGTTCAGGCCACAGCTGCCCTCCCGAAATTGACTTTGTCATCCTTTTGGGGGATCCCTTTTCCTTCATCTCTGGCTTTCTGGTCCTCTTTGTTGGACCCTATTTCTTCCTCTTTCTTGGTTAACGCTTGCATTTTGGTAGTACACATCCTACAGAAGCTTCCTGAAGAACAGGGAACAGGAGACCCATTTTTGATGTCATGCATATCTGATCATGTTTTACAGGGGCTGGCAAACTATGGCCCACACATAACATGTGGCCTGCCAAAGAGCTAAGAGCGCTTCCTACATTTTTAAAGGGTTGTAAAACAGACATGGAAAAATATGCAGCAGAGACCATAGGTGGCCCACAAAGCTTAAAATATTTACTGTCTTACCCTTTGTAGAAAAAGTGTGCAGACCTCTGCTGTAGATCACCCTCACTCTATAGTCCGGCTCTCCAGGGGGGTGTCTTAAGGCATTTGAGAGCAAATCTACCTGAACTCAGTGATGACACTCACCTGAGACAGACTTGAGGCTTTTGTTATTGTTTGTTTTGTTTTGTTTTTAAATTTAAATGATTTCTTTTTTTAAATATATTTTTATTGATTTCAGAGAGGAAGGGAAAGGAAGAGAGAGATAGAAACATCAATGATGAGAGAGAATCATTGATTGGCTGCCTCCTGCATGCCCCCTACTGGGGACAGAGCCCGCAACCTGGGCATGTGCCCTTGACCAGAATCGAACCCGGGACCCTTGAGTCCGCAGGGCAGCGCTCTATCCACTGAGCCAAACCAGCCAGGGCTGTTATTGTTTTTTGGTTAGGATACTTATTGTGAGCATTTATATATTTCACAGACTTTTTTTATCCTTTTATTATTGATTTCTAGCTTAATCACATTGTGATTAGAGAGTATATTCTGAATGACTTCAATCCTTTGAAAAGTGTTGGGGCTTGCTTTATGACCAGCATATGGTCAATTTTGATGTATGTTTATCATCTCTTGAAAAGAGTGTGTTTTCTGAACTTGTCGGGTACAATGTTCTACATATATTATCAGGTTGGCCCATTCTTCTATATGATTCCTGATGTGTGTGTTTTTCTGCTTGTTACAACAATTACTGAAAGAACTGTGTTAAAATCTACCACTATGAGTGTACACTTGTCTAATCCTTTTAGTTTTGTCAGTTTTGCACTAGATATTTTGAATAATATTATTGGGTCAAATAGAATGAGAATTGTTTTTCCTTTCTTGTTGACCCTTTTATCGTTTTACAGTGTCCTCTTTATCTCTGTTGGTGGTCCTTTTCTGTAAAGTCTACTTTTTTTATGTTAATATAGTTATATGTGCTTTTTTTTTTTGTTTTTAGAATTTGCATGTTCTATTTTTTTCTACCCCTTTACTTTCAGTCTTTCTTTGTTCTTATTTTATCTATGTCTCTTGAAAGTGGCATGTAATTGTTTTTTTGTGTATTTTTTAGTCAGTTTGACAATTTTAGTATTCAATTGGTGTATTTAGATCATTTACATTTAATTGGGATATATTTGATTTTAACTCTGCCAGTTTACCATCTATTCCTTATTGTTACATCTGTCTTTGTGCTTTTTTTCTCTTTTCTTGCCCTTCCTTTATGTCAATCAATCAATTAATTTATTAATTATTTAGGTTAATCCTCACCTGAGGATATCTTTCCATTGATTTTTTAGAGAGAGTAGAAGGGGGAGGTGTGGGGAGAGACAGAAAGAAACATTGATGTGAGAGAGACACATCTATTGGTTGCCTTCTGCATGCACCCCGATCAGGGCCAGGGAACCTGCAACCAAGGTACATGCCCTTGACCGGAATTGAACCCGGGACCCTTTGGTCCTTGGGCCAACGTTCTATCTACTGAGCCAAACCGGGTAGGGCTAAGTCAAATATTTTTTAAAAAGCATTCCATATCCCCATTTCATTAACTTGTTAGTTATGTATTCTTTGAATATTCTTTTAGTGGTTGTAAATCTAAAGATTGCAATATGCTAGTTCATTAATGATAAACCCCCTTGAGGATAAATTAGGGAGCAGAAACAAAATAGGGAAACCTTATAATAAATCAGTAAAAATGTTTTAATGAAGTCTAGAACTTTCGGTAAAGATGATCTTTTTGAAGGTGAAGGGATATTAAGAAGTACAAATTGGTAGCTATGGGGATGTAAAGTACAGCATAGGGAATATAATCAATAATGTTGTAATAATTATGTGCAATGCTAGGTAGGTACTTGAAATTATCAGGGGACTACTTTGTAAAGTTTATGATTGTCTAACCCTTATGCTGTACACCTGAAACTATGACAAAATATTGAATGTCAACTGTAATTTAAAAATAAAATTAGCTCTGCTGGTGTGGCTCAGAGGTTGAGTGACGACCTATGAACCAAGGGGTCATGGTTCAATTCTGGTCAGGGTACATGCCCAGATATTGGGCTCAATCCCCAATATCTATGCCTTGGGGTAGGTGGCGTGCAGGAGGCAGCCAATTAGTGATTCTCATCATTGATGTTTCTCTCTCTCTCCCTTCCTCTCTGAAATCAATAAAAATATTTTTTAAATGAAAATAAATAAAAATTTTAAAATACCCAAACAGTGTTATAAATCCCCATTCTAAAATAAAGGTAGGAGAAGAAAAGTATTATTGATTAATTACCATACAGATGCCAAAACAAAGATTCTCTTTCCCTATAGTGGTGGATATTGTTCATTAGGAACCTTTCCTGTCTTTATTTCCATAAACCACAATGCCTCAGCATTGCTAAGAAAGGGCCCTGGTTGCAAAGCTCTCAAAAATGTTTCTCTCTTTACCTTCTTAACATTCAGTTCTGGTTTGTTGCTCTGTAAAAATTCTAAAAAGCAAAATATTCCCCAAGTGGGATTTATTGTGATCATACGAAGAAAGAAGCAATTATTTAATTTGCCACAGTTTGGATATTTTTCTCTTCCCTTTCCTTTTCAGGTGGGCAAAGCACATCGCTGAGAAAAACGGCTACCTGGGCCACGTCATTCGGAAAGGCCTCAACGCCTACCTGGAGGGCTCCTGGTAAGCTTGGGACCCACGTGACCGTGAACTTCCTCGGCCCTTACCTTTCAATCTATGAGATGGAGCTTAAAATGCAACCAAAAAAAGCAATTTGCAGGGAAATCACGGCCTCTCAGTAATCCTATTCGGAGTATCACAGACTGATTGGCTGTTGATTGGAAAACATAGCATTTCCATGTTTAATTATACACAAAAATTAGTTCTCTAGGGGGAGCATGCACATTCATCAAGTTGAAAGACACATGAATGTGTTGACTTCTTCCCCTCGAGCTTGTTTCTCTTGGTTTTAGAATCTAAACACAGCGCGGGGCATCTTGGCTGACCCTCTGCTTCTCGCTGGCAGGTCACAGGAGGTCTGGGATTCCCACCTTGTTTGTGGGAAGCTGAGAATTGGGGCTCAGGCTACATCCTTCCATAGCTTGTAGTGCATCTTCCGTGGCCAGGAGCTTGGGGTTGCAGGAAGTCACTCACAAGACCTCTAATGTCACAGCCAAATAGGCTCCCCTTTTGGCTGTGACATTAGAGGTAGCAGATGAAGAACCCCCATGACACCGCACAGGAGGACTGTGAATTCCCCCCATTTGCTGTTACTTGATTTCATAAAGAAGGGCACACTTCTCCAAATGCTACCTGACTTCATCTTTTTCCCTCTGTCATTTCTAGCGCTCCGTCTTACTTTTCCCTCGGGCTACATTTTCTTGGCTGGTTTATTGCCTAAATGATCTGGGTATTTCAGTAATAACTGAAAAGGCTATGCAAATCAGCACATATCCCTTCGGAACACTGCCTCAGAGACATTAGACCAGACTTACCATCGATCATTCTCTGATCCGAACCTTAATTAAAAATTTAAATATGAGTCCAAAAGAACACTATTTTCTCCTTTGGTCCATGGGTGCCCACGTAATCAAAAGATAGCATCTCGGTAATGGAGAATCTTAAATTAGATAATGCAGGGGAAATGAACCCAATGGAAAAAAGCACCAAATAGCAATGTTTATTATGAACTCCCGTGAAAGTTTATTATATGTGGCCTCACTTTGCACAGTAGGAAAGAAGTTTTTATGAAGTTATTATTTTCTAATTGATATGTCTTACAGATTTCATCTTGCAAAACTCCCAAATTTGACTTTAGCTCATTCTCTACAATCACCCTCTAAACTTCCCACCCTTGCTCCTCACAAGCTTCTTAGGGGGAACTAAGCACTGAAATATCAAAGTGTTTATATGTGGGGCATTCCCAAAGGAAGAGCACATCTGTCCCCCACAACACACACACACACACACACACACACACACACACACACACACACGCCAAAATGTCTACCACCTTTCCCATAAAGAAAGGATAGGTCAGTAGCTAGGGGTTTTTTTTGCCTATTTTTGAATTTAGCATCCCTTTAACATTTAAAAATTTGCAGTGAAAGTCAAGAAGAATTAAGATTTGTGTGGCCTGCTGTCTTTCTTAGACTATTCAGCCACAGAGATTGACTTGTTTGTTTTTCCTGGTGGAGGGGATGCGGGAATTAAGTGTGCTCTACACTATTTGTGTGATTGCATTCAGTTCATCAGACTTGACTGAGTCCACTCGCATGCAGGGCACCTTGCCATGAGTTTCAAGGATGTCACCAAGAAGGGCTTGGGGTAGTTTGCTGCCTCAACCCTTCCTCATGCTGAACTACCTGCAGTTTCTCGCATGGCCGTTGTTCTGTCTGACGTCTGGGCCTTTGCACGTGCCCCAGAGTCTTACCAACCTCTTACTCGCTTGGGTCCTTCCGTGGATCATGATTGCCCTTTACTTTGATTGCCCTCTGACTTGTATCCCAGTGCCCAGCACCTAGTGGCACGTGTGAAGTGCTCAGACACTATTGAGTGAATGAACTAAGGCAAGTAGAACAAACATAACTTAAGCGCCATGAACAGTATCTGAAGAACATTGGGGATTCTGAGCAGGAAGAGATGCTATCTGGTTTGGGGGACTTAGGCCAACCTTTATAATGGAGGCCTTGAGGGATGGTCGCATGTCCACTGAGCCCTGCAGGGAACAGCATTTCTTGTGAAGGGAATCACAGGAACAAAAGCAAAGAGAAAGGAAAATTCTGGGAGTCTTTAGGAAATTTTAAGCCACCCAGTTTGCCCTGAGGGTAAGATTTGTACAGGGAGTGATATACCACAAGACCAAAGAGGTGCTACTTTATGGAAGTTTGAATGGAAGGTTATGTACTTTCTACTTAATCTGTGGAGCAGCAGGGAGCGTTGATGGTTTGGAGAGAAGGTCGTGATGTGACAGAGCTGGGCTGTGAGATGCTTCACCAAACAGCTGTAAATAATGGTGAAGCGAAGGAAGATCCAGAAAGAGTTCTGGTGAAAGGCGCTGATCATTTGAGTTGGGGGAGTGGCATGAGCCAGTTGAGTTGTTTTTCTCTTCTTTTGTGATCTGAGTTGATACATACAAAATAATGTGTGATGTATATGTAAGTTCCAACAATAAAACAAACACCTGTAAACCTCCCACCTACTTAAGGAAATGAACTGTTTAAGCTCCCTGATTGCATGTCCCTCTCAGATTAAACCCACCCCCAGCCCCAGTACCCAGAAGGAACCATCATCCTGGATCGTGCTCTCTTTATAGTTTTTTTTTTTTTTTTTGCACAACATGAGTATATTCCTAAGCAATAGATTTAGTTTGACTTGATTCTGAGCTTTCTGTCATTAGAATATTATTATACTGCTCCTTGTCACTTAACGTTATGTTTCTGAGATTCATATATTTGGATGCATGTCCCTGTAGGTCGTTCCTTTTCGCTGCTGTCATATACCACAATTTACTTACCAATTCTCCTATTAACACGTATTTGGGTTGTTTCCATTTTTTTTGTTTTAAGAACAACGCGGCCATGAACATGTTTTATATATCTCCTGACCCATATAGGAAGAGTTTTTCTAGAATATAAACTTAGGAGTAGGGTCACAAAATAAAGCTATTTGTTTTCTAAAATAATTTTATCAATAGACTCTCCTGCTGATCGTCAATATCCTTGCCAATCTTGATGCTGGTACTAAAATATTACAAAAGATAAATCTCCACCTGAATTTGAGGCCTTTTCATAGCTACAGGAAGAAACATCTACTACCCATGACAGTAGGAAATTTTTGTCAAAATCTATTTGACAAAGAGTGCTTTCATCTCTCTGAGTCCCCAAACTTGCCCTGCAGGCTAAATAGGAAATATAAGAGCATGACCTCCCCACAGCATGGCCTTTTCTGGTGCCATCTATTTTGCCATCACAGAACTAAACCATCCATCAATGTCCTGAGTCCATCCCCTTCTTACGTTTCCCGTGAGTGAATTTATTCTGGAGTTATTTCAGATTACTCATGTAGGTTTGACGAGCTTGTCTTTTCTGTGTAGCTCCAAGATTTCTATGGGATAGCTTAAAAGAGGAGGGGGTTGGAGAAAAGGGCTTTTTGCTGTATAGGCATAATACGGAAGATAATGTTGTCGTGCCTGAGGCTGTCTTTGGACACCAGGAGGAATCAGCAAAGGAGAGGCCGGCTGTCATGTTTCGTTTCTCTCTGCCTTACCTCTGCGTGTGTTTTATCTGTGGTCTATGTATCTTATTGTCCTTTGTCTTAAATACACCCCTAATACTTAACCCGATTATGGTGGGCTTGAGGCAAGACAAGTAGGCATGCTAGGTTCCAGTCCAGAGACTCACCTGTTGCCCTGGCTGGTTCGGCTCAATGGATAGAGTATAAGCCTGACTGAAGGGTCCCTGGTTCGATTCTGGTCAAGGGCACATGCCCGGGTTGTGGTCTCGATCCCCAGTGGGGAGCGTACAGGAGGCAGCCGATCAATGATTCTCTCTCATCATTGATGTTTCTATCTGTCTCTCCCTCTCCCTTTCTCTCTGAAATCAATAAAAATATGTTATTTTTTAAAAGAGAGACTCACCTTTCGGCAATAGAGCAGGGGCCCTGAAATCCACTGAGACCCCAGGATTGTTTTTCATCCTTCCAGTTGGAGCTGCTTCAGGCATCATTAGCAAGGAGCACAGAGAAAATAATGTAATTGTTTGAGAAGCTGCTCAGAGGTCGTCCGATTCGCTGTTCACAGCCAGCAGCCCAAGGAGTGGTTACGAAGCATCATTAGGAAAGTTCTATAAATGTAGACGCTGGCTTTGAAGCGGGAGGGTAGCAGATGTGCCCCAGCCTCGTTCTTTACTCTAAACGTCCTCCTCTCTGCATCCACCCCACCTCCCCCTTACAATGACTGTCTGGGAGACAGTTTCACTTGAGTGCCTTGGAAATCAAACTCGAAGCTCTGGCTGGCTTCCTAAACCTTAAGGAAATTTCCGGAAGGGCAGTACGGTCTTGTGGCTTGTTTGGGGGCTTCCTGCACATAGCAAATGCTGAGGGCATGCTTATTCCAACAATATGAGTATAGAAGTATCTGTAATCAATGCTTTCAGGCAGTTTCTGTTGAAACACAAGCAAGAGCCCAATGCAGGGAGGGAGAGTGAATGTGGACAGGGTTTCTGCAGAGGTGGTGTGTCTCGGAAGTCTGAGTAAGCTGAGGAAATATGGTCTCCCATGTGCTAACCCTCACCTACAGCTCACTCCTCAGTATATGAGAATAGATGGCGGTGGAGTCAGGGTGCGCCGGCCTCTGCTGATTGCTTCTGCAAGATGGAAGACAGAGGTGGATTTCTGCCCAGCACTTCTATTGACCTCACTGTTTCCTGACGCCTCTTTTTGATGGATCACAGCGCTTCTTCAAAGGAAATGCACGAGGGTTCTATGAAATTTCCTCCCAGCTTATACAATAATTGGACAGTGAACGTCTCTCTATAAAACTTGTTTCTCCCATCCCTCCACCACCACACGAGAGACTGTCTTTGTAAAGTTTATCATGGTGACTCTGTCTTACGGGCGTGTTGGCCTCGTGCCCCCCACCCTCACTGCAGATTCTAATAGTCTATACCCGACTGCTGTCTAAGAAAAACTCATTTTGTTACAGGTTAATAACATGAGTCACATTCCATGCGGCCACAGCAGCAGAGGGAGCTGGCTCAGTATTAGCGTGTGGGCTGGCAAGGGTACACCATCTCGTTCCCTCGCTCATCCCTGGGGAAACCGAGGCATGGGTGCAAGCCCGAGTGTCTCAGGAGACACTTGAGGTTGTCAGACCTCTGGAACAGGACCTTACTGCAGAATGACGGGGACTTGATGCTGGGTCTGACTTGAGGATTCTGGTCACCAAACATGATTTTTGTAATCCGTGTAAGAAAACGCCTGTGCAGCCCAAGCTGGTTTGGCTCAGTGGATAAAGCGTCAGCCTGGGGACTGAAGGGTCCCGGGTTCGATTCCGGTGCAGGACACATTCCCGGGTTTTGGGCTCAGTCCCCAGTAGGGGGCGTGCAGGAGGCATCTGATCAATGATTCTCTCATCTTCATTGATGTCTCTATCTCTCTCCCTCTCCCTTCCTCTCTGAAATCAATAAGAAATAAAAAGAAAACACCTGTGCATTTTTCGAGGTGTTGTTTCGGCTCCAGTCGTGGGCTTGTTAGCTGACCTGCCTATGCAGGGGACACCGCTTAGCCAGCTTCGTGTCTCTTTAGAATGAGTCATGGCTAATTGGTCGGCTGCCTTGGGTGTCTTGGAGATGGAGAATCAGCTCACTCAGCAGCCACGTGGCCATGACCTACAGCATGTCTGATTGAAGATCTGCTGTGCTAACTTGACTCCCAGTCACCTCTCTCTGTCCCCGAGGGATGGTCTGCCAGAGCTGCTCTAACGATGTAGAGAAGGTGATCTCAGAATCTGCCTCCTTAGTCCCCCTAACCCAACCGCCCCCTGTCCTTCCTTAACCCACTTCCAGGGGGAGTGACAGTCGAGGGAGAGTTCTCCGTGTCAGCTACTTAACATGAAAAAGACGATTTTGAAATAACTTTTATGGTTAAAATAAATTTTTATTCATAAACTGGGTGACACTAAGAAAATGGAGGAAATCAGATCAGTCAAAAGTAAAGAATAGAAATGACTTGCATTCTCACCACCTAGAGATAAGCACTGTTAGCTTTTGGTAGATAATTTTTATGGTTTAGTTTTCTCGGCATATATGTATCTGCGTGTGTGTGTGTGTGTGTGTGTGTGTGTGTGTGTATGCGTGTGTGTATTCGGTTTTATTCCAAAACTGGAATTGCATTGGTTTTTATCCTGCCTCTTTTTTTCACTGAACAGATAATTTTGCATAGACATCTTTCCACATTTTTGGATATGTATTCTTCCACATCATTTTTCATGGCCTCATCCGAAAGTGGCTGTACCAAGGGTTAATTTTTTAAAAATATATTTTTATTGATTTCAGAGAGGAAGGGAGAAGGAGAGAGAGATAGAAACATTAATGATGAGAGAGAATCACTGATGGACTGCCTCCTGCACAGCCCATACCGGGGATTGAGCCCGAAATCTGCACATGTGCCCTGACCTGGAATCAGACCATGACCTCCTGGTTCATAGGTCAATGCTCAACCACTGAGCCATGCTGGCCAGGCCGTGGGTTAATTTAAATAGTCACTGATTTTCAGATATTTAAGTTCTTACCAATTTTTTACAATTTTCTAACATAGCAAAAGCTCTGCCATAAACTCTCTTGCCCCAGAATCTTTGCATGTCTCTGATTTGTTTTTTTAGAATGAACCCCCACAGGGAGAACTGTTGGGCAAGTGGCCTGTGCATTCTTAGGGCTTCCCACAATCAGCACATTGATTGGCCCTCCCACTAGCAGTGGTTGTGGGAATATGTCCGTTTCCCCGACCCCCTGCCCTTAACTGGTATTACGAATCGTATGGCAACCTTTCAACAGACAAGGAGTGGTCTCATTGTTTTACAATTATTCAGTTCCAAGTGGTGTCGAACTGTCATTTATTTATATGTGTTTCTGGCCATTGCTATCAACACTCTTGTAAGCTGCATCTCCTTTGCCAGACGTCTAACGCTCCACAAAAGCCCAGCTTTAATTAAGCTTGTTCAGAATCCTAAGCCCCATAAAGCCTTTCACAAAACAGAGGACTCACAGGACTTTGTTTTAATACCACTCTCTCCTCGAAGCAAGGAAGGATTCAGGGACCTGAGGCTGTTCGACATGCCATTCGGCCAGTAGAGGTAGCTGTTGCATTAACTAGCTCCCAACCTTATCTGCCAGTTCAGCCTTTAAGACAGAAAATAAATCAGTGCATGCAGTATTTTTGACAAGAGTATTTATTTTTTTTAAAAAAACCAACAAACTCATGGTTTTGTGCTTTAAAAAGAAAACTGCTTATTTTGTGCCCTTATGTTTGAATATCGAGCTCTCTGTGAATATTAGTAAGAGCCACTATATGAAATTTATTATTAATCGTCTATTTTTAGGCACGAAGCTTTGCTGTATTATGTTTTAGCAGCAGAAACTGGTATTGAAGTGTCACAGACAAATTTAGCACACATCTGTGAGGAGAGGCCGGTGAGTAAATGTATTCTCTGAGTAGAAGCTCTAAGGTTAAGGATGATGGATGGGGGTTTTAGGGAGGCAAAATTAGTCACTCGGCCAAAATATTAATGAATTAACTTTTTCTCCCCCTTCACTCCCTTAGGACCTGGCCAAGAGATATTTGGGTGTTAATTGTGTTTGGAGATACTATAATTTCTCTGTTTTTCAAATCGATGCTCCTTCATTTGGTATGTATAGAAAAACGGGTACTAAATTGAAGCCGTGGAGGCTTTTAAACCTTAGTAACAGGAAACATCTAAGGGCTTTGTGTGCAGTGTGTTATTTCTAAACAATTAGGAGAGAGTGCAAAGTCTCTGCTATTAAGATCATGACTGAAATCTGCTCTCAGCCTCATGCAACGTATGTCTCCCGGCCCACTGTCCAAAAGAGAAAGCTCTTATGGACAGGGTCTGAGCCAGTGATGGGTTCCCTGCCTTCTTCTGCTCTGTATGGTAGGGGGCTACCCCCAGGAACTGCAGTTCCCAGACTCCTTTGCTGTGGGGCTTCTGACTAGTGTCAGCCAATGGGAGGCTGTGGCGGAGCCCAAGTATTTCTCTCCTCTCTCCACTTTGGCTGTTCTCTGGCAGTGGCTGCATTCCCATGGTCCCAGCAGACCCTTAGCACAGGGATGGTAGGAGCTGCCTGCATTGCTGGTGTTTGGGTTGCCATTTGCCTTTTCAGCTCTCTCAACACCCGGGTGAGCAGCCCTTCCCAGTGTTGAAATCCCTCTTTTGAATGACCTGACGTCGATTCTATTTTCCTGAGTGAGACATGCATTCTTAAACAAAACTTTTTCCTTGGAGGAAAAATAAAGCATACAGCTTGAATAAAGAAATACCCTTTAGTCATCAAACCCAGCCAGCAAAATTTCAGAGGGGAAATAAAGTGCTCCCCCCACCCCCCCAGTCCTTGGCTGATTGGGCTGTGATTCTCACAAATAGATCTATTCGGGAGGGCTACCAAGCAAAGCAGGAAAATGTGTCTGGAAATGTGGGTGCTCAGCAGAAAAGCGGTGTGTGTGTCTTTTCTACTGACACATGAAAAAAACACACACGCACCCTGAACATGTTCTGTGGTAGGAATCCGATAGGAAAAACTCTCCATCGTGGGAATGGGCCGATCATTTAAGATGTCCGTCTGAAATAAAACCCCTCGACCAACGCATCGGTGCTTTTCGCCCCGCAGCCTATTTGAAAATGGGAGACCTTTACTACTATGGCCACCAAAACCAGTCACAAGACCTGGAGCTGTCGGTGCAGATGTATGCCCAAGCGGCACTGGATGGGGACTCGCAGGTAAACAGCAGCAACAGAAATGAGTTCTTGGTGGTGCCCATTCGTGAGGTCGCAGAGCCTAGCGTTCTCACCAGCCCTCTGTCTATAGAAGCTTCACAGGTGGCAAAGTCATTTCCCACCATTTTAACAAGTCGCTCCCAAAGGCCCTGTGAGGACACTAACCGTGTGGCGAACCTTTACTGAGCGTCTGCTGTGTTTCCCACACCATCCTCACAGCCACCTCGTGGGGTGGGGATTATCAGACCCTTTCTATAGTAGAGGACACCAAGGCTCTGACAAGGGGGTATATTGCTGAAGGCCAAGCCGTCAGGTAGTCAGTGAGGCAGCCAGAGCTTCAACCCAGGTCTTCTGACTCCAAAGCCGGGAGTCTGTCTACCAGATTCCATCAAACTAACTCGCCAGGTAGAAACTCGAGAAACTGGAAGTGTGGTCCAGGTGGAAGTGGTTTGCTTGTGTCGCTGGGCCAACAATTCAGCAATAGGACTTTGCTCTCAGTGACTTGTTTTAAACTTATTTTGGAATTTTTTAGATGTACAGACTCTAGATGTATAGAAAGAGGACAAGGGAGTTGCTGTGTGCCCTTCGTCCAGCTTCCGTTAATGGATGTATCTTTCATGACCACAACACTGTTATCAAACCAAGAACTCCATCTTGGTTTTGCTCCATAAAGTACACTTCAGACTTTCTTTGCATCTCACTAGTTTTTGCACGAATGTCCTTTTTCCATTCCAGTATGCCACCTAGCATTTAGTTGTCGTATTTCTTTAGTGTTCTTCAAATCTGTAGCAGTTCCTCACTCTTCCTTTGTTTTTCATGACCTTGATACTTATGAAGAATATTCATCAGTCAAGTATTTGGTAGAATGTCCCTCAATTTGGGTCTGGCTTCTGTTTTCTCATGAATAGATTCAGATTATACATTTGGGGCAAAGACAGCACAGAAGTGATGTGTCCTTCTCACTGTATCCTACGAGGCGTACATGATGTCTTATTGCTGGTGAGGTTGATCTGAGTGACTTGGTTAAGGTGGTTTCTGCTGGGTTTCTCCCCTGTAAAGCTAATGTTTTTCTCTTTCTAATGTATAGATATCTTGGGGAGAGAGTTTGCGACTATGCACATATCCTAGTTCTCCTCAAATTGGTACTTACTAATTTTAGTATCCTTCCATACATCTTGCAACAATGATTACTGTGTGTGCTAATGAAGAGTCTATTCTCTCATTCCTTCTACATTTGCTAATCAGGGTCATTTGCACAATGGAAGTTGGAATAGTTGTTGCCCTCTCAGGCAACAGGTTTCTGGTGTTGTGCTTTGGAATTTGATCTTTTATTTTCATTAGAATAATTTCTTTGAGGGATAGTATTGCTAAGTCAATCTAAATGGTTTTACAGCTACCTAATAATAGTCTATTGCCAATTTACTTTCTGAAAGGGTTTTCCAATGAATACATCACCAAGCAGTGGTGAAGGGTAGGAGGGTAACTGAAATCTTGTCCGCACTGGATGTTTTCATGACTTAATTTTGCTAACTGAATAGTTTCCAGTTGATACTTCTTTATTGTTTTAAATTGCATTTATTTGGTTATTAGTGGGGAGGGGCACTTTTATATATACTTATGTATGATAATTTACTCTTCATATTTTTATGTGAATTCTCTATGCTCGTTCTTTGCCTTGTTTATTGAAGTTTTGACACCTTTTAAAATTTAAATTATAGTTTTTTTACACATTTGCCTCATAGATAATGAATTTTAAGTTATTACATTGCATATAAATATTCCTCTAGCCTATTTTCCCACTTATTCCAATCTTGTTATGTTTCCATTCTTCAGAGACTTTAAATTTTTATAGGTAATTTTTTTCTTTTCTTTTAATGCGTTGTTTTAAGAGCACCTTCCTTTCAAAGTGCAGAGAACTATTGTATTTTCTGTGTGTGGTGTGTGTGTGCATCTTCAAGATACTTAACATTTCCATCTATTTAGAGGTTATTTGGCAACATGGTTGAGCTTAAGATTGGAGACTCTGGACCCTGTCTGCTCCTGTTTGAATCCCAGTTCTGCCCCTTTCTAGCTGTGTGACCTTGGGCAAATTCCTTAACCTCTCTGTGCCTCAGTTTCTTCATCTATGACATGAGGAGGATAATAGGAGGATAATAGTACCTGTCTCAATTTGTTGCTATGAGATTAAGTGAATAGATATAAAACAGAACAATGCCTCGCATAGAGCAAGCACTCAGAAAATGCTAGCTGCTGGTATTTTTATCATGGTTGTTGCATAGGATGCTTGTGGGAGTCCTGGTTATACACCCAGGCGGATGATGATTTTCATTGAGATTGTTGTCAGTGGCAACTGAAAGGAAAGGCCAAAAGGAGACTATGTCATTAAAACATGACCACGAATTCTTTGAAGGGCAACAAGGCGGTGAAGTTTGTAAAGCCCTAATGCTAAGTAAGGCTGTCTTTTGTTTATTTCTTGGTCTGGCTGCATGCCCGGCTCATGATGGACAGTGTGTCGCCTCCAGGTAGTATAACAGCTCCCATCCTTGATGAAGGACCTCTACCATCAGGTTCTTAACTCTGTTATTTCCTTGGACCTGCACAGCCAATGAGGCAGATCCTGCCTCTGAGGGTCAAGAACAAGGTGCATAATAAGGAAGGCGTGGGGAAATGTACCACAGTGGAGGCCTGTGCCAAGAGGAATCATGAGAGGAGGTTTTCCACACTGGGAAAGCCAGGGAAGCTGAAATAAACACCGTCCGTTATTCTGTCATCGGAGCGCCTCCCTACATGAGACTGTCAGTCATCAGTAGTATTCCCAGCCACAACGTTTTGTTAGGTCTCTGACATGCCGATGGGGACCCTGGGCATAGTTGTAAGTGAGGGACATGGCTTTCGCCTCAGCGTTCTGGTTCTGCTGGTGACACAAGAGTGCGTTTTCCCGTGAGCACCGTTTTGAGAGAATGAGCAGGAAAGGGCAGGTCCCCGGTTGGCTGGCTTCTGAGCAGATGGGACCCAGCATCCTCTGAAAGCCTCCTGGTTCTCCTGCAAATAAATTTCTCAGATGCATGTATTTAGGGAAACCATTCATCAATGAAGATGACAAAGCCATCTGGCTCTGGGGACTGGGGGAAAAAATCTAGAGGTTGTAAAAGTTTACATTCCGGTGAAGGGTGTGTGTCTGCGTTTTATTATGAGAAGCTGATGAGGTTGGTTTGTGGCCTGTTTTCAGGGATTTTTTAACCTGGCCCTGCTCATTGAGGAAGGTGCTATAATTCCACATCACATTTTGGATTTCTTGGAAATTGACCCAACTCTCCATGCAAATAACATCTCCATCCTCCAGGAACTATACGAAAGGTGAGTTCAGAGCCTCTTTAATTCTGTGGAATCTGGAGGGACCCAGTGGATGCTGTTGGCTTCTTGGTTCACGTTCGCCTGACTCTTACTTTGTAGCGTTTCTTGCTCTGAAAGGGCTCAGGATTTGTTTTGATTTGAGAACCTTCAGCTGGACCCAAACGTACTTCCGTCTTCTAGTTTCTGAGGCTTGAGATACAGAATGAGCGTGATCTGAAGTTAAGGTGCTGACCAAGGTTTTCCACGAGAGTGGAAAAAATAACGTGTCCAATTAGACCATTTCTGCACGACAGGGCGGCATTCTGGTGTCTGGATGCAGAGAGACCCTTGGACAGAAGTGTTGTCCCGGCAGCCCCCCCTGTTTTCAGGGACCTCCTTGGCCTATTGGCTTTTTTATTACGGACAGAAGTGACCTTCTCCTGAGATTTCTGGCAGGACCCTAGAATTTTAGGGCAGGCTCAACCCCTCAGAACTGCCTTTCTTCCTTTGCCTCTCACCTCAAGTGTTCCTGCTTGTCCCCAAGCAGAAGGAGGTGGGTTTGAGGGTCTGAAAATACCCGTCGTGAGTAATGCCACCAAAGTTTGGCTGACACTTCAAGGTGCCCTCTGCTTTGTGTCTGCAGGTGCTGGAGCCACAGTAGTGAGGAGTCCCTGAGCCCCTGCTCCCTGGCCTGGCTCTACCTTCACTTCCGGCTCATCTGGGGTGCTGTCCTGCACTCTGCCCTGGTAGGTACCCTCTCCCGCTGGCCCTGCCCTCATGGTCCCTGCCCCTGTCAGTCATCTGATGCCTATTTCTGGTGTTTGTAGATCTATTTCCTGGGAACCTTCCTGCTGTCTGTGTTGATCGCCTGGACCCTGCAGTATTTCCAGTCTGTCTCAGGTAAGGCTTTCTCAAAGGCCAGGGCAATATAAAAACACTAGAGGCCCGGTGTACGAATTTGTGCATGGGTAGGGTCTGGCCGCGCCGCCCTGATGGGGGCCAATCGGGTTAGGCAGGCGGGGGGAGAGGCCGCAGGATGTTGGCTGGCTGGCCCCACCCCCAATCCAGCTGGGGCCAGCAGGGGGAGGGGCCGCACCCCAATCAGGCCGGTTGGTTGGCCATAGTGCGCATCATAGCGACTTGTTGTTCCGGTCATTCTGGTCATTCCGGCATTCCGGTCGCTTGGCTTTTATATATATAGATAGCAGTTCTTTTCCTTACTAGAAAAGTCATCCTCTCCCTCCTCCTGCCCTTGGCCATGCTATTTCCTTTTGTTAGGATGGTCATTCAGGGGTTGGGGGTCCTCCAGGGGGTGTAGTAGAATGTCTGGCAGATGGAAGACCCCCATTACTATTATGTTTTTCAAAGTAAGCAGAATTCTTTTAATAAGAAGCTTAAGAAATTGAACTGAAATGTCTTCCCCCATTGAAAATATCTGTAAGCAAAATTCTACCTCTGTGTGCCTTAAAACCCAGGCCGGAGGCCCCTCCAGCATAAACACTTAGCCTGTTTATCCCAGCCCAAGGAGAGCGAGTCAGATAGGATGACAAACAAGCATCCGTGATGAATAAAAATACCCAGCCACTGCCCAGCAGATGCCTGGGTTGTGAGCTCGATCTCCAGGTGGATGCCTGGGTTGTGAGCTCGATCCAGGTGGGGGCATGCAGATAATCTCTCTCTCTCCCCTTCTTCTATGAAATCAATAAAAATATATTATTTTTTAAAAATAATCCCAGCCACGTGGATTTGGAGGGAGGGTCTGAAGAGGAATGTAAAGTGAACATTTATTTTTGTGTGGTTTCCACAAGTTGCTATTATTTTTCTGTGCTAGTGTAGGGCAGTAGTTAAGGACATAGACACCTCTGTCTTTCTCTGTGAGCTTAGAGTCCAGGCTTGGCTACTTATTAGCCATGTGACTTACGGCGAGTTATTTCACCTTCTTGATCCTCCAATGCCTTGTCAATAAAATGAGGTTATAATAGCAGCTACGTCCCAGGGATGTTAAAAGGTTCAGTGAAAAAATATATATACATGACACACTTACCAAAAGACAACTGCAGTTAAATCTTAGCTGTTATACTTATCTGGCTTATAAAACCCTCTCAGTAAATATTAGCTATTACGTTTATCTCCCCTGTTGGATCATAAACCGAGCTGGAGGAAGGTCTGTCATCTGTGGTCTCACACTTAGTAGGTGCTCAAATTTGCTAACGTCCCTCGTGGAGGATTATAGTTTCCCACCATCTCGGATGGTTTCAAAGGACATAATCGCTCATGAAGACTAACGGGAACATTTACAAATGGACACGGTAGGACTGGACATGGCATTTGAGCCTTTGTGTAGCCATTATTTATGTCACAGATAATGAAAAGCAAAAAGAGCACATTTCACCTCCGACTCGATGGGGAGACAAAAGTCACTGTTACAAAAGACTTCTTGTAAAATACGGAATCATTTCCCGCTGACTTACCTGAGGAGGTTAACAGAGAACCAGCAAGAGCCCTCCCAGCTTTGATGCCTTGTGGTGTTCCGGCTTATAAATTTTCCCCATGCAAATTCTGTCCCGTCCCCAAATTTGTTGTCATTTATTTTGCATCTTGTCACTGTTTTCCATTTCAAATTATCTTTGTCATTTTTACTCTGTAGAAATATTGTTATGATTATTACAAATGCAATTCCGTTGTAGGAGCTAAAAATTGTCTTTATGATTTTATGCCAGCTGGTAGCCATGAAAATTCATGGGCTGGTGGAATTGCTTGGATCAGAAGTCTTCATTGTCAGTCCCTCCACATTCTCATCTCCCTGTCCGTCCTGCCCTTTTGTGGATTTTCCCTTCCTGTGTATCCTTTACTCCTTCACACATTTTCTTCATTTTTTTCAAACTCTTTTTATTTGCTTCTTCCTTAACATCCCCTCCCTCCCTGTTGACCAGCCTTAGAGAAGTCTGCATGGAATCTTTAAAAAATTTTAATTCTAGCCCTGACTGGTGTTACTCGGTAGTTAGAGCGTAGGCCCATGCACCAAAGGGTCATGGGTTCAATTCCCAGTCAAGAACACATACCTGGGTTGCAGGTTCGATCCCAGGCCCCAGTCAGGGTGTATGCAGGAGGCAACCAATCACTCGCGCTCTCTCTCTCTCTCTCTCTCTCTCTCTTTCTCTTTCTCTTTCTCTCTCTCCCCCTTCCCCCACCCCCACCTCTCATCCCCTTCCTCCCTCCCTTCCACTGTCTCTAAAAATCAATGGAAAAAATATCCTCGGGTGAGGATTAACCAAAAAAAAAAAAATTTAATTATCTGCTCTTCATGTTCCAGATGAAGAATTGAGGCCAAAGGGATGAAGTGGCCTGCCCCATAATCGCAAGTTAAAGTCCCAGAGAGCATGTAGGGCAGCAGAATTCCCAGGCTCACCATACTTTAAAACAGCCATTATAATCTGCCTCCGACCTATTGTCCCCTGACATAAGAAATATGTTGCAGCACATTTTTGGTACCCTGAAATGAATGATAATTACCCTGCCTACACACTTTTTTTTTTAAGAATGCCCTCACACCAATATAAAGGAGAAGTAAAAAGAACTAATTATCATAGAGTAACATCTTTTTCAATATTTAAATTCTAGCCCAGTGCTTCTTCATTACAATGTGCACACGAATCACCCAGGGAGCTTGTTAAATGCAGATCCTGACTCAGTAGGTCCCGTTGGGCCTGGGATTCACTGTCTCTAACAAGCTTTCGGGTGATGTCCAATCCACACTACCATTCCTTGGACAGCACGTTGAGTCATAAGGGCCTAGAAGTAAAAACAAAACATCTCCATGTATTTCCAAAATATGCCCCACAGTGGTGCCTACCAGCCCTGGTAGAACTAGGGTTGAGTTAAAATATATAGCAGATTATTTTCGTGTGTTTCAGGTTGTCAGCATAAGTGCATACCTGTCAATAACTCTGAAATAAGAGGGTACTATTCCATCAGCATTGGGGTGATGGGGCGATAGAGGCACAGAGAGCAGAGAAGCCGCTGGTGTGACCCCGATGGGCGGGTGCGAGGTCCCATGACCTGCCCCAAGGGAAGGGAAAAGACGTCCTAGATGCCAGGGGCAGCCATGGCGTGGAGAAGCAAGCGCAGTAATGAAGGGGGGCCGGTTTGAGAATTAGGGGCTGCCACCTTCAGCAGCCTTGTGCAGGGATTGTGCTGTCAGGTAGGGATCTTTGTCATTTCGAGATTTGCATATTTCCAGTCAGTTGTTTTTAAAAATTAGTGATTTATGGTCAAGCCTTTAAATTGAGCTGTCCATCCATTTTGCGTTCAGCTCCAGCTACCTTCATTTCCCCCCTGAGCTTATATGCTCGGTGATTTATACTCAACACTTTGCTGCTCTTGCCACATTAAATTGTCCCGCGTTCGGAAGGCTGGCAGCGCATGCCAGTAGCTGACGGCACAGGCTCGGAGTCAGGATGCTGCCGGGACTCTGGCCCTGCCACTCGCCGTGTGACCTTGGGCAGGGATCCTATCTGTGCCTCAGTTTCCCCTGTGGAAATAGTACAGCTCCCTCCTATTGTAGTTGAGACAACAGGATGTAAAGTGCTTGGAACTCCGCAAATGTTAGCTCCCAAGGAGCAATGTCCCAGGGCATGTTCCCTGCAAGGAAAGCATGCTGACACCAGGTAGCGCCTGCAACTTAGGTAGCTTGGTTTATCTCCAAAACAGACACAATTGCCAGAGCCTAGCATGGTCTTCTATGTTGTGAGACTCTTTCTAAAACATAGAATGCTTAAAAAGCATCTAAACAAAGGTGTTGAGTAGTCTATCAAAATCACCAAAACAGGTACACAAAAGGTACTACACACCTATTTTATTTCATTTAAGGGAACTTACTTTACTTCAATACACACACACACACACACACACACACACACACACACACACACTAGAGACCCGGCGCGTGGATTCGTGCACATTGAAAGTAAATTAATTAGCAGGTGGCCAGCGGGGCAGGACTGGGCCAGACGGGCCGGACATACCCTGAGTCAACCTCCCATGGTCCCTCCCTGGCTGGCCGCACCTGGGGTAGCGCCAGGGCTCAAAGGGCATCTGTAGAGTGAGAAGGGTACCTCTAGCAAGTGGGGTCCCTCAGCCTGGCCTCTGGAGATTGGGCCAAAACCAGCTCTCCGACATCCCTGGAGGGGTCTCAGAGTGTGAGAGGACACTCTGCAAAGTTGCTGTCACTTGGCAGCTCCTACGTTGAGCATCTGCCCCCTGGTGGTCATTGCACATCATAGCTACCAGCCAGTTGGCTGGTCAGCCAGTCAGCCAGTTGCTTAGGCTTTTATATATATAGATATATATATATAAAAGCATAATATGCTAATAGACTAGACGTCCTTCCGGACTAAGCCAGGGCTGCAGCCATGGGATTGAGGCAGAGGCAGCCGCAGCCGCAGCGGCTGTGACGGAGGGATCCAGGCAGCCACCTGTGGCTGCGAAGGCCCACTCTTGCACAAATTTAGTGCACCGGGCCTCTAGTATACATATATATATATATATATATATATATATATATATATATATATATGGAGAGAGAGAGAGAGAGAGAGAGAGAGAGAGAGAGAGAGAGATTTCAGAGAGGAAGGGAAAGAGAGAGAGAAATAGAAACATAAATGATGAGAGAGAATAATCGATTGGCTACCTCCTGCATGCCCCACACTGGGGATTGAGCCTGCATCCCGGGCATGTGCTTGGACATGTGGCCTGACTAGGAATCGAACCATGACCTCCTGGTTCATAGGTTGACACTCAGCTGCTGAGCCACGCCAGCTGGACTAAGGGAACTTACTTTCGGCTCTTAGCTTGCATTCCACCAGGCAGCTCTGTCTTTCTTGGGGCTGACATCTCCCGGGTAGTGCACAGGTCCCTGGGTCTTAGGTGACACTCGCAACAGTCATATGGCCACAAGTCTGAAAACAGAACACACACTGCGCCCCAGGGCCCACCTATCCCTCCAGGTCCACTGGCTTGGCAGCTTCTGGGTCACCAGGGAGTCCCATCATCTTTGCCGAAGCTGGGCTCCGTTGGCCTTTTTCCTTCTGTCTTCCTCCAAGGGTTGAAGGTGAGGGCTTCCCTGATGGTGCAGCCCTCAGCTGGGCTCAGCCACTTCCCCAGGCTCCACAAGCTCCTTTTCCCACTTCATCGCATCTCTGAGGCACTCTTCCTCTCCCCTCCCTGTCAGGGACGCCAAGCATAATTGCCTTAATGGACTCAGGCTTTCAAAAAAAAACCAAAAAAATCCCAAAGCAAAATATGTCTAAAACCAACTCCATTTCTGTCCTGCCACAAATTTCCCCTGAGACAAAAAGAAAAAAGAAAAAAGCATGGAGGCTGGTTACCGGAAGGAAAGGAAAGGGAAGAAGAGGGGAGAAAATGTAAATGACCATTTCAAAGAAAGAGTCCTGCCTTACTAGTATCAGCGTAAACTTTATGTCTAAACTAGAGGCCTGGTGCACGGAATTCGTGCACTTGGAGGGAGGGGCGTCCCTCAGCCTGGCCTGCGCCCTCTCGCAGTCTGGGAACCATCAGTTGGACATCCTTAGCGCTGACGTGGAGGCGGGAGAGGCTCCCGCCACCACCACTGCGCTCACCAACCATGAGCCCGGCTTCTGGCTGAGCAGCGCTCCCCCTATGGGAGCACACTAACCACCAGGGGGCAGCTCCTGCATTGAGCATCTGCCCCTGGTGGTCAGTGCGTGTCTTAGCGACCGATTGTTCCGCCGTTCGGTCGATTTGCATATTAGCTTTTTATTATATAGGATAGAATACACAGTACAGAGCGAGGTTTGCAGAACTACCTGCTCCTCGGTGTGACTGGGTAACCTTTTAAACCAATGTCAGCCTACTCAAAACATTCATAATTTAAGCCAACTCATCCTTTCTGCTTGAGTGGTTAGCCAGTGTAGGAGGAAGATGATACAAACAAGATTAATTAAACCTTTTCCCACTCTTTTCCTGTCCTCCACATTTTAATTAATGAGGTTGCTACTAAAATTACAGTAAAATGACACAAAATGTGGTGCCCATGAAAGAAGCAGTGGCCTGCAAGTCAGAGCGACGTACTGATGAGGTTTCACCTTTCTCCTACCTCATTACCCTCACGCCCTCCCAGTATCTCCACTCGCAAGAAAGGTTTCAATGACACAGGTCACGTTTGTGCTGGGCCCTGCTCAACTGAGAGGCCCGAAGGAAGTAGGCTAGATCTTATTCATAGCTGAGATTTCCAGGGCTTCCTCCTCAGGCTCCCCTTCTACCCCATCTTGGCAAACATTCGACAGTCTCAGGATACACCCAGTATATTCCCTCGTGTTCTCCATTCCCGCACACTCCTGTCTGGTCAGCTGGCAAGCAGACGTTTTCCCTACAATGGTCCACAACAGGAATTGGCAAGCTTTTTCTGTAAAGGGCCAGATAATAAACATTTGGGGCTTTGAGGGCCATCTCTGTCATGACTCAACTTTCCTTATTTTATTTTTATTTTTTTGTTAAAACTCACCCAAGGAAATTTTTTTATTTTTTTAATATATGTTTTTATTGATTTCAGAGAGGAAGGGAGAGGGAGAGAAACATCAATGATGAGAGAAAATCATTGATTGGCTGCCTCCTGCACACCCCCTACTGGGGACCAAGCCCACAACTGGGCATGTGCCCTGATCAGGAATTGAATTGTGACCTCCTGGTTCGTAAGTCAACACAACCATGAGCCAGGCTGAGGATATTTTCTCCATTGATTTTTAGAGAGGGAGGGAGGGGGAGAGAGAGGAGAGAGAGAAACCTCAATGTGCCTCTTGATTGGTTGCCTCCCTGCACCTGCAACACAGGTATGTGCCCTTAACCTGGAATTGAGCCCACAATCCTTTGGTGCACAGGCTGACACTCTAACCACTGGACAACACTAGCCAGGGCATGACTCAATTTTCCTTATTGTGTGAAAGCAGCCATTGACAATCCATGAAAATGAACGGTGTGGCTGATTGCCAATCATACTTTACTATAGACATGAACATTTTAATCTTGCCCTGGCTGGTTTGGCTTAGTAGATAGAGCATTGGCCTGCAGACTAAAGGGTCCTGGGTTCGGTCCCGGTCACGTGCCCGGGCTGCAGGCTGGATCCCCAGTAGAGGGCATGCAGGAGGCAGCCGATCAATGATTCTCTCTCATCATTGATGTTTTTATTTCTCTCTCTCCCTTCCTCTCTGAAATCAATAAAAAAATATATTTTTTAAAAATTTGAATCTCATGTGGTTTTCATGTCATGAAATATAACTTTTTTAATTTTTGTTCAATCATTTAAAAATGTAGGAGCCATTCTTAGGTGGTGAGCCATACAAACACAGGCAGTGAGCCTCATCGTCTGCCCACGGGACTCAGGGCCAGCTCTTGATTTTTCTCACTAATGTACGGAAAATGGTCCCCCGAGTGGCAAGTAACCCAAAAATCACTTCTATTTGGCTCTGGAATATGATGTGTAATTTTTTAAACAACACACGTATTTTCCTGGTTACCTTGATTCTAGTCCAGTAATCAAATTAGCACACATTCCAGGTGAGCACAGAAAAAGAGGCCACTTGGAAATGATGACGGGCTGTGGGGGGCTTGTCCGGTGATTGCAGACCCGCAGTGGGAGGGGAGAAGTCCTTCTCCCGTGGGCAATAACAAGCTTCCCGTAGAAGCATCGAGCATTTTTATTGCGCTCTGACGAGAAGGTTTAAACGGTGGCCGTGCTGATTATACATTCCTTCCACATTCCCGCAGTGGCACTTTTTTGTTTTAATCAGAAAACTGATTGCTGGCTTATCTTGTTACCATGGTGATTTAAACATTTCCCTCCGCTTGAAAAGGGAAAATGCATGCCTTCATTAACTTCTGCAGAGATCATCAGAAAGATCCATGTGAGGGCCTAAGGGGGTCTTGGGCCATCTGATCCAAGCCTCTCTGTTCACAGATGAGGAAACCAAGGCCTACGAGACTCATTTAGAAATTCACAGTATCTACCCCAAAGCCATGTATGAGTGGTGGTTAAATGAGACTCGACCAGACCAGGTCTCTGGGGTCCAGCCAGTGGTCTTTGTGCCACATCCCTGTGCCTCCTGCTCCCTGCCACAGTTAGATCACCTGCCAGAGTGATGGCTTTAACCGAGAAATGTCACAACATTGTGCAACCCCCTAGCTCCCCCCACCCCACCACTGTCCTGTTCTCACAGAATAGTCTCTGGGTTCACAAGAGCTCCTGTAGGTACTGAAAGAGATTCCTGGAGGCTTTGGAGCCCATGGCCGAATTTCTTAGACTGGCCTCCTGGAGATGCCTCTAGGTACTTGGAGGTGCAACTCTTGAAGGGTTTTTCTAGAAGTCAGATTGCCAATATGTGCATCTTCTTAAAGTCAATACATTTCAGGATGGAACCTTTAAAAATGGTCCCACGGACTGGAAACTGTAAGAGACTTTAGGATTCTTGAGTTTAATTAAGATCACTACTTAAAAGCAAACTACCAGTAGCAATTGTTGCACAAACTAGGGCCATTGTGTTAGCCATATGTCACGCATCCCTGCATACCGCTACCCTCATTTTACAGATAAGAAACAAGCTCAGAGTGGTTAAGTAACTTGCTCAAGATCACTCTGCTGGTAAACATCAGAGCCATTTGACTTCTGGTCTTTCTGGCTCCACAGTTTTCTGCTGTTTTCCTAGGCTACTGAGGCCTGAAGGAAAACTGTAGGCATCTCAGAAACAAATGCACCAGCTCTGTCATCAATCCTGCAAGCCATGCGCCTGAAATTAATAAATCCTAACACACATCTACAGTAAACCAGGTTTCTAGTAGCAATAACTGACGTTTGTTGAGTACCTTCGCCTGCCAGGCACTGTTCTAAGCACTTTATGTACATTAGTTCATTTAATCCAAACAGCTCAACAGGGTCTAGATCAGTGGTTCTCAACCTTCCTAATGCCGCGACCCTTTAATACAGTTCCTCATGTTGTGGTGACCCCCAATTTCATTGTTACAAATTGCACATAATTAAAGCCTAGTGATTAATCACAAAAACAATATGTAATTATATATGTGTTTTTCGATGGTCTTAGGCGACCCCTGTGAAATTGTCACTCGACCCCCAAAGGGGTCGCGACCCACAGGTTGAGAACCGCTGGTCTAGATACTTTTATTTTCCCCATATTTTAGGAGAGTGAGAAATTTGTCCAAGGCCACATCACTGATAAAGGGCAGAGCAACCGGATCCAGAGCCCATAGTCTATAACCAGGACACCTCTTGGCCTCAATACACAAAGCCAGGTCACTGTTGTAGGGGGCCTGTCCCAAGCATTGTAGAATGCTTAGCAGCACCACTGGCCTCTACTTATTACATGCCAGTAGTACACCGCCCTCCATTGTGACAACCGAAAATATCTAACATGGCTAGCTGTCCTCTAGAAGGCAAAGTTGCTCCCATTTGAAAACTACTGACATCTATATATATAAAAGGCTAATATGCTAAGTGTCTGTCCGACCGGTAGCTGTGATGCACACTGACCACCAGGGGGCAGACGCTCAACACAGGAGCTGCCGAGCTGCAGTGACTTGGAAGCGGTGGTTCTCGGGTGACGCACCCCGGAACCAGAGAGGAGGGAGCCTGATTCCTCATGGGGCCACATGATTCTACCTTTGGCCAAGGTTATGTTGTTGCTGGGGCACTGTCGGCCCCAAATCTGGTTTACTGCACACTTGCATTTGTGTTCCACACCCTGTACAACAGCAACTTTGCAGAGTGGCCTCTCGGACTCCTCAGGGGATGTTGGAGAGCCAGTTTTGACCTGATCCCTGCAGGCCAGGCCAAGGGACCCCACCTGCAGGAGGGACTCCACTTACTCCACAGACGCCCTTAGAGCCACAGTGCCACCCCAGGTGCAGCTTGCCAGGGAGGAACTGCGGGAGGTTGGCTCCAGGATGTGTCTGGCCTGTCTTGCCCAGTCCCACCCTGCTGACCACCTAATTAATTTCCTTCCAATGTGCACGAATCCATGCACCAGGTCACTAGTAAAATATAAAACTTTCTAAGCCTCCCTAACATGTTGGTGGTCCAACCGCCTACCTAATGGTAGATTGATAAATAATTAGAACTAGTAATTATGTTTTTCAAAACTTAAATACATTTATTTAAATAAAATATTTTAAACCAAATTTGGTACATCCAAATGGTATCCTATATAATAAAAGGCTAATATGCAAATTGACCAAACAGAGGAATGACCGGTCGCTATGACGTGCACTGACCACGAGGGGACAGACACTCAGCACAGAAGCTGCCCCCTGATGGTCAGTGCACTTCCACAGGGGGAGCACCACTCAGCCAGAAGCCAGGCTCATGGCTGGTGAGTGCAGCGGCGGTGGCGGGAGCCTCTCCTGCCTCCGCGGCAATGCAAAGGATGTCCGACTGATGGCTTAGGCCTGCTCCCAGGCCTCTAGTAAGAATATAAATAAAACCAACAGTTCTTCCTAATTGATTGGTATAATTTATAGCTTGCATTGCATCAATGCCATGAAGGGAGGAGAAGAGGTGGCCATAAGAAACATCAACCAGAGAGTTGTTTTGTTTTGTTTGATTAAAATATTAACCTGGAAGTCACAGCATAAGTGCAGCGTCCCAGGATGTCAGGACCATTAGAAATCTTCATATATCTATTTCAACCTGCCATTTTAGAGAAGGCGACACCAAAGTCTAAAGAACTTAGAAAATGGGTCCAAAATTGCTTACCTAGTCAGTTTCAGGGCCACTGAATTAAAAGCATCTCTCCTGGCTTGCTGGGCTCTGGGTATGGTTGTGGGCCCTGCATGTACTGTTGTGAATACTCACCATCTGTTTGTGTGTCTCTGCAGCCAACGGTTTCAACCTGACACCAGCCAGGGCCTCCCCAGACGACACCGCTCCCACTGCAAGTCCAGCTGTGACTCCAGCTGCAGATGTCTCTGCTCAGGACCAGCCCACAGTCACTAATAACCCAGAGCCACGTGGGTGAACTGTGCACTCCAGGTCTCTCTCGATGTAAAGCTGGGGCCAGGGCATTGTACTGATAAACACCCTGGGGCCAGGGCATTGTACTGATAAACACCTTAAAAGTCTTGTCAACTGGATGTGAATTTTGCACTTGGTGTCTTTTTTTTTTTTAATCAAATGACAAAGGAGTGCCCAGAGCATTCAAACAAATACAAGGACCATCTTGATCTTAGGAGTGTGTTGGAGGTTAGCTGGGTCATCGCAGACGTCCATTCCCGGTGACTCTGTGTATTGGGAGTCACAGTTTGCCCAGCAACATATCGGAATCCTTATATCCTGGGATGTCATTTACGAATCTTAGCCCCTTGTTCATCCCCTTTTATTCAATAACAGAAAATTGTGACTTTTCTACAAGTAGGTAATATTCTGGTACATGTGTTTGCCACAGCCCTGCTCCTCGGAGTCCAACCAACAGATTGCAATTTGGCTTCCAACACCCAGCAGTTCTGAGGCACTTTGACATAAATCGGTTGTGGCTGGAAGTGCAGGGAAGGCGATGGCTTTGTAAATTGGTTTACATTTTGCTCCTTGAATTTTTCTAGGGTTGTAGTGCTTCCGAATCATTCAATGACATTGTTGGGCATCGGTTACCTTTCAATTGCAATCCATAAAATAACATTTAGAAAATGCTTAGTATTTAAGTGTAGCCTTCTCCATGAATTACCCATTAGAATAGACTGGCAGCAGTGGGATGTGCAGGAAAAATGCCTTTAGTTCACAGTTATCCCCACCCCTTATGCCTGCCTGAGTCCATATAGGTGTGTGTGTGTGTGTGTGTGTGTGTGTGTGTGTGTGTGTGTGAGACAGAGGGAGAGGAAAGGCAGACTGTGCACTGTATGCTGCTAAGGTGGTAAATAAATCAGTAATGCAATATTGTGGGTCCAAACTACTCTTTGCACTACTTTATTTACAGTAGTAAATAAAAATTATTTTTATACATTAACTTCCAGGAAGTGTTTTTTCTCTCCTTTTTCATAGTTACTGTTGTCATTGTACAAAGTCCTCAGGTTTATGCATTCCCCTCAAGAGACAAAAAAAAAAAAAAGTCCTCCTTAAGAAGGGATCCTTCTGATAACCCTTGAACGCTGGCGGGAGGTGGCAGGCGGCTGCTCTCCAGGAATCCGAGCTCAGGATCTGACCCCATGATGTTTGCACAGGATCAGACATTGTTTCAAGGTTTCTGGTTGCTCTGAGGCTGGGTTCATACCAATTCTGGGTTAAGTTTGCAGTCTACCCTCTTTCTCCTCTGTGTGCTCTTGTCTGATAGCAGAGCTTATCCTTCCTGCTTTCAAATGAGCCAGACTTTGGAGCCCTGGGTTCAGATCCTGTTTCGGTAACTTCCTAGCTCAGTAAGCTTACAAGAGTGATTAACTCTTTGAGTTTCAGATTATCCTGTATAATAAAAGGCTAATATACAAATTGTCTCTTCAACCGGGAGTTTGATCAGGGGGCAACCAACCAACCGCAGCCCTTCCCCCTGGCCAGCCCTGCCCCCAATCGGACCCCATCAGGGTGGGCTGGCCGGACCCCACCTGTGCATGAATTTGTCTTATAAAATAGGGGTAATAAAAGTCACCTCTTGGCTTTTCATGAGGCTTAAATGAGATAATGCATGTAAAATTTCCAGGTCAGTACCCTGAATGTGGTTGGTATTCTTGTGAGAAAGACAAGTCTGAGGGACCAGGCAAGGGTTCTGCTCTGCCTAGGTCCTCTCTTCATGGCAAACACACCCAACCCTGAGTTGCTGGGAACATAGGCTGCTTGCAGCTCCCAGCACCAGCCCTCAATGGGAATTGCCATCAGCTGCAGGGACCTGCACAAGGTTCCATCCTTGCAAGAGCAGCTCATGGCCAATGGCTTGTTGATTAGGGCAGGCTTTCTCAGTCTCCACACTATTGACATTTGGGCCTGGATGGCCCCTTGTGGGGGGTTGTCTTGGGCATTGTAGGATATTTAGCAGTAGCAGCCCTGGTCTCTACCCACTAGATGTCAGTAGTGCATACCACCTCCCCCCCACCCCCCAGTTGTGGCAGCCAAAAAATATCTCCAAACATTGCCAAATGTTCCCTAGGGGGCAAAATCATCTCCCCTCTTCACCTTGAGAAAGATCCAAATGCAAAAACAAAGGCCCCTTTCCTCACTTTGGAACAGCCCTGGAGGGCCATCCCAGCTCTAGAATTCCCCCTGGTGGCAGCCTCATTGTAGTGCAAGTTCTCCCTCTGTCCAGTTCTGCCTGCCTTATTTCCATACTAGAGGCCCAGTACACAAAATTCATGCACTTGGCGGGGGAGGGGTCCCTCAGCCTGGCCTGCACCCTCTCGCAGTCCGGGAGCCCACGGGGGATATCCAACTGATGGCTTAGTCGGACATCCTTAGCACTGCTGAGGAGGCGGGAGAGGCTCCCGCCACCACCACTGCACCCACTAGCTGTGAGCCAGGCTTCTGGCTGAGCAGCACACCCTGTGGAAGCGCACTGACCACCAGGGGGCAGTTCCTGCATTGAGCATCTGCCCCGTGGTAGTCAGTAGGTGTCATAGTGACCAGTCATTCTGTCGTTTGGTCGATTTGCATATTAGCCTTTTATTATACGGGATATGCATATTTTTTAAATTGATTTCAGAGAGGAAGGGAGAGGGAGAGAGAGAGAAAAACATCAATGATGAGAGAGAATCATCGATTGGCTGCCTCCTGTATGGCCCACACTGGGGATTGATCCCACAACCAGGCATGTGCCCTGACCGGGAATCAAACTGTGACCTCCTGGTTCATAGGTCAACTCTCAACTACTGAGCCACGCCAGCCAGGCTTTAATGCTGTTTTTAATTAATTGCCACTTTTAGGCACCCTTATCCCTCAGCTCCCTGTAGCATGAATCCCTGAAATGCACTGCTCAGTGCAAGGTAGATATGTGTTAAGTCAAGGAGTTTAGCTGTCCTGCCTCTTGAAGCTCAAATTCTTTGCTGTTCGTGCTGAGTTTCCCTGCAGGCCCACAGATGACCAGCTTGAGCCTTTGGGTAGACACGGAACCCTAGCTGAGAGTGGCACCCTGGCAGAATTGTGTGGACCTGGGGCTGGCAGAGGTAGGGGTACACCCCAACACTGAGGAACATCAAGACTATTTCAAGACCGTCTTCCAGACGGGGTTTCCTCATGAGCCGGGGAACCATTTGAATCAGGGACCAATATGAACGTGACCTCGGTTACATCTCAGGATGTTGAAATCTGAGACATTACATTTAGATTTCACTTAGTTTTCACAATACCACTGCAAGTCAGATATACTTTTTTTTTTCATTTTACAGATAAACAAACTATTCTTACAAGCACACCAAGGAACAAGCAATCATTAAGTCTCAGTGGCACACTGCCATAAGCATTTATTTCTTGCTCAGGCACCTGTGGGTTGGCTGTGGTTCAGCTGATCTAGGCTGGGCCCAGCGGGGCTCGGGTCCAGGCTGTGGGTGGGTCCAGGCAAGCTGAACATGCCTTTTTTTCTTCTGGGGTCAGCAGACAACTGGAGAGTGTTTATATTGAATGGAATCAGAATATGCAACCCCAAAATATGCCATTTTGGCATAAGGGTTATTGAAAATCAGCAGATACAGGAAGAGTTCTCTGCCCTCCACCTTTTCTGCCTAAAAGCAGGGCATGAATTTCCCTTTGTGGAGGTGTCCCCTCCTCTCCTGTACAGGAAGAGGAGAGCTACTCTTATCACTAGGGATGGAGAGTAGGCACCAAGATGATGTGCATAAACCTACTTTACAAATTAACCCTATTCTTCCATTAGTTTCCTCATGTAGTTCTTAGTTGCTGTCCCACAATTCATCATTCTTCAAATCCCAAACCCCCTGACCTTCGTAAAAATGGTAGGTAAACCCCTGAGTCTAATTATTACTTTGACTTTCTCTTTTTCTGTAAACTCCTGTACATATAAAATACTAATTAAAAAACTAGAGGCCCGGTGCATGAAATTCATGCATGGGGGGCAG
>NW_005871160.1:1244211-1387488 GCF_000147115.1 Myotis lucifugus
GCCTGGTCACCCCCAACTACCCCCTGCCTGCCTGGTCGCCCCCAACTGCCCTCCCACCAACCTGGTCACCCCCAACTGCCCTGCCCCCCCCGCCGACCTGGTCGCCCCACACAGCCCGCTGTTCAGTCATTTGATCATCCCTCACTAACCCCCCTGCCAGCCTGGTCACCCATGCAGCCTGCTGTTCGGTCGTTACTATTACTGTGGCAGTGTCCAGGACAACTTGCATATTCCTCTATTAATAGTATAGATGGTATGCCTTTCTCCTGTTACTCTGGATCCTGTTAGTTTAATTCACAGGCCCCCATTTACTGAACACAAGAGGGTAGAGGAAGTTTATTTTTCCCAACAATCTCTTGACAAAAGGCTCAAAAACCCAACTGCACAAGCATATTTGCAACCTTCATTCACATCACCTCTGCTAATGTCCCATCGGCTAAAGCAGGTCACATGGGTAAGCCACATGGGCAGGAAAGCTGTGCCTCCTGTGGAGGAGGAAGGGGGGTTGCTTTCAACTCCCATTTGTCTGACATCAAAGCTGTAGCTGCTGCTTGCAGCCTTAGTTGACCGGCCTCCTGTGAATTCCCTGGAATGCTGTCTTTACCGCTCAATGAAGTCATTAATTAATTACTTTTGTCCTGTTCAGGACTTTATTCTTTGGTATTTATTTTGTGTCCCCAGTGGGATTGTTTAGTTCTTCAAGTGGTGGTGGGGGCGGGGAGGGCACTTCTAGTCACCCAGGGCCCCTGCACAACGCTGGCACAGAGGAGCACAGCAAGTAATTGGACAAGGACTGGTCAAGAATGTTTTTCCTACCAAGAGGCCCGCGAGAAGTGCCACTGTGGCTATTACAGCAGATTCCCTGAAACAAGCCCAAAATTGCTGAGCCGGTAACTGCGGCCCACAGTGCTGGAAGAACGTGACAGTTCTTCATTAATTCGGCGGATCTTCCACCAGCAGGTACAGCTGGATTAATCAGCACGGCACCCTCCTCACAGACTTAATTAGCAGTTCTTGTCAAAACTCTGCTTCCTGTTAAAACCAGGCTGAAAAACAACTACCGTTCCAAGCTGATATCCTTATTTGTAGCTACGTTTCATCCAGACAGACTGAGACCAAAATCTCACTTTCTTCTTTTTATTGAGCTATAGTTGACATACGTACGACATTGTGCAGTTTTAGGGTGTGACTTGATACACTTACAGTGTATGATCACTTCCATAGCGTTAGCTAACACTTCCATCACATCACATAATCACCATTTCGTTTTTGTGGTGAGAAAATTTAAGACTTTGTCTCTCAGTAACTTTCAAGTATACAATACAGGAGTGTTAAAAATTAAAAATAGAACTACCATGAGATCCAGCAATCTCACTTCTGGGTATATAGCCAAAGGAAGTGTCCACCAATGAATGAATGGGTAATGAAGTGATGGAATAGAATGGAGTATAATTCAGCCAAGAGAAAGAAGGAAATCCTGCCACTTGCATCCATATGGATGAGTCTTGCTTTGGAGAATGACTTTTTTTTTTAAATCCTACTGAGCGAGGTCAGGAGGGAAGGAAAGAGTTAAAGAACACACGCTCTGAGAGGCAAATTGGACCATGTGTTTTCCTTCTCACAGCAGTCCTGTGCCATGACAGCTATTATTCCCATCTGTAAAATGCAGAAACCCAGAACCTGATGGATGTGTGATTCGCCCAAGGTTACGTTTCAGGCTGGACACAGAGCGTGAGGTGAACGTGCGCCTGCCCACCTCCAAGCTGTGTTGGTGGCTGCTGTTCTCACATGCGCGAGAACCAACAGTCACTCTCTTGCATGAGTTCAGCACTAGGAGGCTTGGTAACCCCTAAACAGTGCCAGAGCTCTAATGCCAAGTATAAATACAAATGAAACATTTAAAAAAGCCACCTCTTATGAATGTTTTTAAAGCATTGCCAGACCTACACTGTCTGAAGAACTTAATGGAGAGTGGATAGACCTCCCTCCTGGCTTTGGCAGGGACCTCTGAAGGGAGTCGAGGGGCTGTGTCAATCAATTAACAACATGCACTGAATGGGAATTCTGAGCAAGCGCTGCGTCCCTCCACGCTTGTTGAGCTGCCAGGTACCTGCTCTGTAGCTACTCAGGGGACATACGGACCCCAGGGGCCTGATCCCACAAGAGATAGTGGCACTAGGTAAGAGAGAAAGCGGCCCCCCGGATACCACAGCCACGATGCAATCTGCTCTCGGCGATCCAGGTTGATCACTGACATGGACCAAATACATGTTTAGAATCACGTCTCATCCTCTGGAAGGCAAATACTATTGAAGCGCTGAACTCTTATGTTCCTCTCCAAACCAAGCTGTGAGGTTCTGGCTCTAGTTTAATTTTTGTTTAAGTAATATTTTTTACTAATTCCAAAAGTAATATGGAAATTACAGAAAATCTAGAGAATATGAAAAACTACAAAAATCTCCTTAATTATCATAGCTGAGGACTCCCATTGCTAATAGGGTTTACACTTTCAGGCTTTGGAGATAGATTTGATGGATGGATAGAAAATACAGCTTTGTAATCTTTTTTTACTTAACTCTCGTATTTACCTAACAGAACAACTTTCTCTATCAAAAAATTGTTTTTCTTTGCCCTCGCTGGGTGCTTCAGTTGGTTGGAACCTCATCCTGTATACCAAAAGGTTGTGGATTCAATTCCCAGTCATGACGTGTACAGGAGGCAACCGATTGATGTTTCTCTCTCACATTGATGTCTCTCTCTCCCTTCCTCTCTCCCAACATATCTTCAAGTAAGGATTGAAAAAAACATTTTTTTTGTTTGTCATACTTTTTATGGCTAAATTATATTTTAATATATGGATGTATTGTATTTGGTTTATCCAGTCCCCCATCTGCTATATTTACGTTATCTCTAATATTTATTATAATAAATTCTGAGAAAAAATTCTAGCCAGATCTGTAGTTTCCACATTCATTCCCTTGGGATAAATTCACAGAAGTAGGGTTACCAGGCCAATGAGAAAGTGCCGTTTAAGACTTGCTGCTCTTGGCTGGCTCTGTTCATTCCCTCAGGCTGGGGTTGGGGTGACCACTCTGCTTCAAATGTGAGGTTTCTAATAGGCCTCCCAGCAACTCTGGCCTCAAGGGTGAAGCTGACAACCCAGTACCTGGCCTGGTGACCAGACATTCCCCCACCTGTTGCTCTCATCCCGAAGGATTAAAAGTAGAAGCAGTCCTGAGGGGAAGGGTAGATTTTTCTGGAGTCCTCAAGAAGTTCTGAACCTAGAACTTGATAGACTCTAGAACTTCTAGAACCTGGAATGAAACCCAACAGCTCCAGGTTAGAATCACCTCTGAAAATCTCTTGGGACTCTGTTTAGGGGAAGAAGAAAAATAAAATCATCAATTTCAAATAAGGGAGTCAAATGATTCTAAAACAGGCACTGACATTCTATACAGTAGGAGTTCTATCTAGTTTATTGAAGGTCCATGGGATATTCCACTGACTTGGCCTAAATATATATAGGCAAGAGAAGCTCCAGTTTGAATTAATTGGGTCATTTGGGGCTTATTTCCATTTTTTATTACAATTTAACTAAATTTTGTTTCCACTCTTTAAAAAAGAGTGTGTGGCCTGGCTGGTGTGGCTCAGTAGTTGAGTGTCGATCTATGAACCAGGAGATCATGGTCCCATTTCTGGTCAGGGCACATGTCTGAGTTGCAGGCTCAATTCCCAGTGGAGAGTGTACAGTAGGCAGCTGACAATGATTCTCTCTCATCATTGATGTTGCTATCTCTCTCTCCTTCTCCCTTGCTCTCTGAAATCAACATACATATGTGTGTATGTTTGTGTGCATGTGTATTTAAAAGAGTGTGTAGATTTTACACTTTTTAGATTTTACTCTGCCACGAGCAAGAGACTTAACTTTTTTGTGTCTCAGTTTTCACTTCTGTAAAATGGGAATCAGAGTACCTACTTCACAGGCTGCTGCAAGGATTAATGAGAAAACAAAGGTTGTGCACCTGAGAGCCCTGCATATAGTAAATACTTAGAAAACATTAATCCTCTTTTCCTCTTCTCCTAGTTCAGCAGCAATTCTAGTGTGATATATATACTATAAACATTGAGTCCTTCCCAAGTATTTTATTTACAATCTCAAGTTCACTGAATTCGAGTGAGATCTTATTTCAGTTAAGCACTTGCTGCAATAGAATGTGAATAGGTTTTTAAAACTGTAAGATGATACTATAATCACCAACTTGGACAAAGTTCTTCACAGTCAGGAATATTAGAAAAGCAAACAAAGAAAGTAAGTAACTCAAATTATGGAAATTACATCCCCTCCCTGTGCAAAGGCTCATCTTGCCTATCTGTGTGACACATGCACTGGCTCTGATTTGGGATTTGCATGTTACCACAGTGGTTTACATTATTTATTCTTCTCATGGCATTCCGTAAATCAAATAAATTTGAAAGGATCCCTGAGCTCATGTTTGATAAATCATAGAGAGGGAGCACCACCCCCCACACATACCCACACACACACCACATACATGCAAGTCTGTAGCTCTAGAAATTTTCTTCCCCATTTTCTGTTTGACATGCTGAACAATCTGTCCTGATTGGTCCCCTTGTTCCCAAGCCAGGGCTTGGGGTAGCTGGCTCTTCTTTTACTGTCTTCATGCCTATTCCACATAGATCAAATACACAAAGGAAAGACCATTCAATAAGAAAGAACTCATTGGAGGTGGGACAATTGAATTTCCACATGCAAAAGAATTGTTAGATGCCTACCTCATATCATATACAAAAATTAACTCAAAAGAGGTCAACAACCTAAATATAACAGCTAAAACCATAAAGCTTTGAGCAGAGAACTGGGGGTAAATCTTCATGACTTTGGATCTGGCAAGGCATTCTTAGATGTGACACCAAAGCATAAGCAACAAGAGAAGAAATAGATTAACTGGACTTCATCAAAATTAAAACCTTTTGTGCATCCAAGGGCATTATCAGGAAAGTGAAAAGACTACCTATGGGTAGGATGAAATATTTGCAAATCACATATCTGATAAAAGTCTCGTATTCTGAATATATAAAGAACTCTTACAACTCAATAAAAAGACAAGCGACCCAACTAAAAAATGGGCAAAGAACTTAAGGGCATGTACCTGGGTTGCGGGCACATCCCCAGTAGGAGATGTGCAGGAGGCAGCTGGTCGATGTTTCTCTCTCATCGATGTTTCTAACTCTCTATCTCTCTCCCTTCCTCTCTGTAAAAAATCAATAAAATATATTTAAAAAAAAAAAAAAAAAGTCTCGTATTCTGAATATATAAAGAACTCTTACAACTCAATAAAAAGACAAGCGACCCAACTAAAAAATGGGCAAAGAACTTAAGTAGACATTTTTCCAAAGAAGATATGCAAATAGCCAACAAGCACATGAAAAGATGTCAACATCGTTAGTCATTAGTCATTAGGTATAAGTATTCTCTCTTTACCGTGACCAGCATGGCTAGAGAGCAACACGAGTCCTGAGTAGGGGCGATGGGGGATTGAGAAAATGAAAGAGACAGACACAGAGACAGTAGGGAAAGCTGGGACCCGGTGGAACAGCTGACCCTCTGATGGAGAGACAGTGACCCAGAGCCGGTGTAGCGCGTTTATTTTGTACAGTATGATTCCAGGAAGTTTTACTAGAGTTTAAGACAAAGGAAATTATGTGAAATCATGGTTAAAGATCAAGCTGCAATTCTTCATTCTTGTAGCTTCTTTGTAATTGTCACTCCTGGCTGAGCCCGGATAATTGCGTCCGTTCTGCTCCCGGCTGAACTTAAATAATGAAATTCACCCCCTGGACCTGAGCTAAGAGTCAGGTTGACAACATACCTGCCTCTGGCACAGTATGTTTCCAGGAAGTGGCTCTGCCAACGCCACTGGACTCAGCTGACAATAATCAAAGAAATGCTCATGTGCCTTCCCAGGCGCTCTCTACAATTAGGGAAGTGAGTTGCCACTTCACAGCCAGTAGAATGATTACAATTTTTTTAAAAAGGGAAAATAAATGTTGATGAGACTGTGGGGAACTTGGAATCCTCATACATTGTTTATGGAATGTAGACTGGTTCAGCCACTGTGGGAAACAGTTTGGTAGTTCCTCCAAAAGTTAAACATAGAATTACCAAATGACCCCACAATTTTACTGCTTGGTAGAATTATATACCCAAAATAATTGAACACAAGGACTCAGACAAGGAAACGTACATGTATGTTCACATCATCAGGACTTGAAATAACCAAGCAGTGGAAGGAGCCTAAATGTTCACCAATAGATGAATGGATAAGCAAATTGTGGAATATACATACAATGGAGTGCTGTTCGGCCATAAAAAGGTACTAGTTGAACCTTGAAAACATTATGCTACGTGGAAAAAATTCAGAAACAAAAAGACACATATTGTTCCATTTGTAAAAAAATACCCAGAATAGATAAATCCATAAAGAGAGGATATAATAGAGGGTTGTACAATAGAAATAAAACTGCTGAATGGGTAAGGGATTTGACTTTGGAGTAATGGAAATGTTCTGAAACTAGATAGAGGTGGAGCACAACATTGTGAATGTACTAAATGACACTGAATTGTTCACTGTCACATAGTTTATGTTATGCTGTAGGAATTTTGCCTCAATAAATTATTTGTTAAATCATGAAAGGGCCAAAGCCAGTCTTTAATAAGCAAACAAGCAGTCTAGTGGGAATAAAGAGGTGAGCACGCTCCCCAGGAGACATGGGTATCTCTCCTCACCTGAAAATGAAGAATGATAGTAGTTCCTGCCTCACAGAGCTCATGGGGAAACAGATGCGTCAGCCCATATAGTGTACTTAGAAAAGGGCTGTGCACATGGTAAGTGCTCTCTACATGTTATCTATCCATATTATTAATTCTTGCCCAAGGAATCCACTAGAGAGCATCCTCAAAAAATTCTAATGCAAATCAGTTTCTCTTTTATTTCTACTAATATTGTTAAAGTCAGCAGCCTGTCATTTGAAAAATAGAGGTGGGACAGAAACAACCAGAATCTACTTTCCTGTCCTTTACAAATACAACCACCTTCGTGCTTCCATCTTCTGGGTAGGTATACAGTCCCCATTTTGCAGCTGGAGAAACTGAGGCTCAAAGAGGTCAAATACATTGACCAATACCTCACAGAGGGTTAGTGGTAGATCCAGATTTCAAACCCAGCCTAGCATTTACCAAATCTCATAAGCTTCCTAGTTCACTGTACTGCTTCTCCTCTCAAAGCTACTCTCTGGCCCCAGCTGGTTTGACTCAGTGGCTAGAGCAGTGGTTCTCAACCTTCTGGCCCTTTAATATAGTTCCTCATGTTGTGACCCAACCATAAAATTATTTTCGTTGCTACTTCATAACTGTAATGTTGCTACTGGTATGAATCGTAATGTAAATATCTAATATGCAGGATGGTCTTAGGCGACCCCTGTGAAAGGGTCGTTTGACCGCCAAAGGGGTCGCGACCCACAGGTTGAGAACCGCTGGGCTAGAGCGTCGGCCTGGGGACTGAAGGGTCCTGGGTTCGATTCTGGTCAAGGGCACATGCCCGGGTTGCGGGCTCGATCCTCAGTAGGAGGGGTGCAGGAGGCAGCCAATCAATGATTCTCTCTCATCATTGATGTTTCTATCTCTCTCTACCTCTCCCTTCCTTTCTAAAATAAATTTTAAAAGTATTTAAAAAAAAAAAAAGTTACTTTCTGGGCCAAGCCTGTGGAGAAAGGGAGAGCTCTGCAGGGGTGTGCAAACCCTGCTGACTGGGATTCCCAGCACCGCTGACTTTCTGATTAGCCTCAGCCACTTCCTTGATTCCTTTCATGATATGTTAATCCTGAACACCAGCCTGGGGCCTGCCTGATGTGGCCTCACCTCGCTACATCAACCTGCTGATTTGAAAGTTCTGAGACCTATCTCTGTCCACTGTACTACCCGGCACTGGAAAAGAAGCTTCTACTCATGCTGGTGTGAGGGGTTCAAGACAGATATGTCTGCCCAGATCACCCCTGATAAGATGGTGCCTTGCCTCTGCCCTCTACCACCTCAATTCCAATACCCTTTGCACTGGATCCAGAGTTGCCTGTGTTATCAGCAGAAGAAGGTGGTCAGAGCATGGGAAAATGACCTCCGCTAATCAGCATATGCTGTAGTAGCTCAGGGCCAGGGCCAACCAGGCGCTGAGGGAAGGGGTGGGGGGCTCTCACTTGCTAGAAGGTTAAGCTGTGGATGGGGAAAGTATAGATACTTAAATAAGGAGCAGTATATTAACAGTGAAAGTTACAGCCTACTAGCCAACCTGTGTCTACTCAGGGTTGATAGCAGATCTCTACCCCTGAGCAACCTGGGTGCCGGGGACACTGATAGTCATCTCTTCCCCATACTCCCTTCCTGTGATGTCCCTGTAACCCTAAACCTCCCCTGGTCTCAGACCTCTTCCTCCTACCTCCCCCGGCCTTAGGGAACCTGGTGGGCTGCGTTGGAGCTCGCTTGCTTTTTACTAAAAGCTAGAGAACCCGGTTCTCAGGGTAAAGGGCCAGTCAACCAGAGGAAAACAAAGCAGATCGCAAGCCCACCTTTGGAACGGGACACGCCGTGTAAGGAAGCACTTGCATGACCCCGAGGGCGAGAGCCTCCTGAAAGGTTGTGTCTCAGGGGGCTCCTCGCCTCACCCTGGTCTCGCCCTGCAGACCCTCAGCCACAACGCTCAGCGATCTGCATGCAGAGGGCACCTTTGACTCTCTGGACAGGCTCTGTGCCTAACACCAGAAGGCCAACGCATTCACTTCAACAGTCGGGACATTTTAGGCAGCTGTAGGTTGCAGCATGAGGGGAGGGCTATCATAATACCAGCAAATCCTTACTGAACTTCTATGTGCCATGCAGCACAGTAAGTGCTTTACACACAGTATCTCACGCAATCCCCCTAACAGCCCTTGGACACGGATATGTGAACACGTTATCCCCATTTGACAGATGAGGGAACTGAGATTTAGTGAGATTAAGGGATTCGATTATGATCCTGTAGCTACTAAGGGTAGGAGTCCAGATGTAACCAGCAGCCAGACCAGTTTGGAGACAAAGCCCTGAGGCAAGAGATGGAAAGGGTTCGAACCACAGGGGCAGTGGAAAGCAGAAGGGGCAGGACTTGATTAGAATAGAAGAGGAAATTGATCGGCTGCTGAGCCTGGTTGAAGAGGGTGGGGCAGAGGAAGGAATCCGTGACGACTGTAGCAGCCTCAGTTCTTTGGAACAACAGAAGCTGATATGGGAAACCAAGTGCTCATTTCTGCAGAGATGAATTCATAGTTCCATAGGGGTTGCTGTGTGTGGCAGCCCCAGTGATGGAAGGAAGGGGTGGGGAACGTGAGAGCTGTTTTTACAGAGTCATCAGACTGTGGACCTTCTGTTTGAGCCACTTCTAAATAATTCTGAGAACATGTGACTTCTCAGTATTTCACCATGTCCATCAGGATCCAGTTCAAACTCCCCAGAGAGCATGGCGACCTTTTTATCGTTATCTGAACTAGTTGATCTCTGGGTTCTGGGTTCAAGCTCCAATAGCCCAGCCCAGCTGCCCTGCAGGCAATTCTTCAAATGTTCTAAGGTCCGTCGCCCTCTTCCTGTCTCCCTCTTCCCCTCCTCCCTCCCACAAGCCCTTCACCTGTCTGATGAGAGCGCAGGCAGCAGTGCTGTGTTCAGGGAGCCTTTCTTCCCTCCACACCTCCCCTTTCCAAGGCACTGGGTCCTCTCACCTTCTCTGTGCTTCTCGGAATCAACAAAATTTGTATTTAAGCCTTGCCTCAACCAAGCAAGGTGCTAGGTGCTTTAATTATGAATCTCAGCATCTCCCTCAGTGTAGTATTTATACCCCTGGACACACATGAAATGTGTCTAAGTAGATCTGAATGAACTTTTAAATTTTTAATAGCTATGCCTTTGCTTGAATGTTCATTAAGGGGGCAAAAAATAGCAGGACTCAAACATCAAACCCACGATTTCACAAGCATTGCAGCTTAAGATTAAGCGAAAGTGGATGGCAAAGTTAATGAACTACAGTTGACCCTGAACATCACAGGGGTTAGGGGTGCTGACATCCCCTGACAAGTGGATCTGAGCAGTTCAACCCCGTGCTGTTCAGGGGTCCACTGTGTTTTGAATGGGTGGTTGGAAATTGTATGCCAAGGGCCAATTTAAGTTATAGACGAATTTTCCATTGCCTGAAGGTCAGCACCCCTAACCCACTGCCTTGTTCAAGGGTCAACTGGGATTGTAGAGGTTGCAGGGGGATATAGCCGACATTTTAAAGGAAAGATGCTAACACCTGAGGTTTGAGGAAATCTCACTTAATCCCTACAACACCCTGTGAAATAGGTATCTTTACATTTCTGAGATTGGAAGCCTGCAAGTCACAGAGGTTAAAAACTTGCCTCAGGTCGCACACTCTTTTTTTTTTCTTTTTAAATATATTTTTATTGATTTCAGAGAGGAAGAGAGAGGGAGAGCTGGAAACATCAGTGATGAGAGAGAGTCCTTGATTGGCTGCCTCCTGCATGCCCCACACTGGGGATCGAGCCCACAATCCAAGAATCGCAACCGTGACCTCCTGGTTCATAGGTCGATGCTCAACCACTGAGCCAGCCAGCCGGGCAGGTCCAGGCTATTGGGGGGGGGGGGGGGGGGAAGGATGGCTCTCAGTTGGGTTGACTCCTCCTCCCCTATGAAACTCACACTGGCTTTGTGTGTTTGTATCTCTCTGTCTCTGGGCAGTGGGAGATCCTTGAAAGCAGGACCGGCCTTCATTGTCTGCATGCCCCAGGCCCAGTGCCCTTCCCAGTGCTCAGTAGAGTTTCCTGAGGTTCAGTGGAAAGAATGAAGGCCTGGAGTGATTCCCAGGGCAAAGCACCTTCACCAGCATTTGCACTGAATTCTCCCAACACTCCTCGGGAGAAAGGATTATCACTACCATTCCTGCTTCCCTCGTGCAAACACTGATGGTCAGGCTTGCCTTTGAGGAAGAGTAGAAGCTAGGAACATTCCTTGGAAATGGAATGGGAAAGCTGAGACAGATTTCTGAACAACCTGGCTGAGCAATTTACAGGCAGGTACATAAGACCAGGGGGTGGAAAGCCCCCAGGGCCTAGCAAAGGACAGTCAATTGTAGGGTGGGACCTCCTGGTTATGTATATATAGATAAGACAGGAGGGGAAGCCTCCTCCTTGAGCAAGGAAAGACTCAAGGCAAATCCAGTCCCCCAACTGACATACTTCCTGGGGGAAGGGGTCATTCCAGTTTGTTAGTGTTTTCTTTCATTACATTTTTTTACTAGTGACAAAATAACACAAGTCATGGTCAAAATATTGGGAGGAGAGCAGATTCATATACATGTAAAACATAATATAAATGGAGCCACTTCCAAATGGAGTCAGAGCTGCCATCCCAGAGGAATAGAATAGCCTTGCACAGCTAACTCCTCAAACCTTTAGCCAAAAGGACCTTTGGACTGGGCTAAAACAGCACTGTGTTCCAAACAACTGCTGTTATAAATACGGGCTGACTGAGATGTCCTTGAGAATGCGCATCACTATGTTATCTTATCTGTCCCTATAGAAAGCCTTTCCTTAGGTTCTTAGCCGTGGAAATTCCTTCCTTCTGTTCCTGTAATTGTCCCCCTCCCCTTTCTCATAAACACTGCATGCCTTCACCTCTGGATCAGAACACTATTTGGGTTTCTGCCTGAATCACAGCTTCCCCAACAGCACCTGCTCATCTCAGTAAATGCTTGTTGCCTCTCACTTTGCCATTTTATTTTTAGGTTAATATACATACATACATATAAAATTTCTATAAATACTTCTTACCACCCAGAAATGTTAACATTTGTGTGTGTGTGTGTGTGTGTGTGTGTGTGTGTGTGTGTGTAGAAAATGGAGGATAAGTAGGGTGGGGGGCTAGGGAGGAGGAGGAAGTGGAGGAGGAGGAGGAGGAGAATAGTAATGAGGAAGGGAGAGAGGCTTAATTTTTGCTCTTTTCTGGAACAGAGTTCTTATAAACATGATTTAGGGATCACCTGCATCAGAGTTGCAGTTTCTATGCATTTTTTTAAAATGCAGATTCCTGCCCGGCTGGTATTGCTCAGTGGTTGAGCATCGACCCATGAACCAGAAGGTCACCATTGGATTCCCCATCAGGGCACATTTCTAGGTTGTGCGCTTAATCCCCAGTGGGGGGCGTGGAGGCAACTGATCAATGATTCTCTCTTATCATTGATGTTTCTATCCCTCTCTCCCTCTCCCCTTGTCTCTCTGAAAACAATAAAAACATTTTAAAAATGCAGATTCCTGGCCCTCAAGCTACTGAAATACAGTCTCTGGGAGGAGGCCTGGGGTTCCACAGTTGAGAATCTTCTGGAACAAGTGCTCACAGAAGTCATCCTGGGGTGAGTGGGGTGGAGGGAACTTTTCCTGGTGAAAATCCTCCTCAATGCTTATTCCCAGGCCTGCCTGGACATCTGCAGTTTTGAAGAAAGAGTCCCATTATTCTTCACAGGAAAGGGTAAGTGTGCCGCTTTGGCCTACTAGGATGTTCGCATATTTGGGGCTTCCTCCCTGGACATCAGGGATAGAGTGTTTGAAGATACCTGGGGCTGAGGGGAGGGGAAATTGAAAGGTGCTGAGAACTGAGAGGGGGCTGGCTGAGCACCAGGGAGGTGAGCCAAGGAAAAAGCTGGACATTTGCAATGCCCTGGAGTACAGAATTCCTGGAGACTCACATTAGTAAGAGCACAGCAGGACTCAAGTACAAGGTGAGCGTGTCATGTCTGTAACAGAGTAAGCTGACAGCCCCGAGGCCATGCTTTCCATTCAAACCAGAACTTTCTTTGCAGGAAACAAAAGAACATGAGAAGCCCTACCACATCCTTTCTCACTCTTACTTCCTTACTTTTGTGCCTTAGTCACCTGCCTAGGCTGAAAATGAGGATGTTGAAGCAAGGGCAGCCGTAGTTCCTTCTCTTTCTTCCTTACTCCTCAGTGAGGTCAAGAGTTGGTACAATGTGCACACACCAGGGAATGAAATCAAACAACTGAGTGAGTTCTGTGCAATGTTCCTGCTGTTCTGGTAGGAATGATATACATGTATGAGCCATAAAATATGAGCAATGCGATTTTAGCAATTCTGCATTTAAAACTGGCATCACACAATGCAAACAGAAAAATCCTTGCTAACATTTAAATTTTATAAAGAACTAGAGGCCCAGTGCATAAAATTTGTGCACGGGTAGGGTCCCTAGGCCTGGCCAGCAATCAGGGCCAATCAGGTTCCCTGCCTCCCAGCTTCCTCCTTCCCTTGCACCCTCAGTGCCCCGCCACCACCACTGGTCACCTGCCATGTTTCGTGCCACCCCCTGGTGGTCAGCACATGTCATAGCGAGTGACTGAACTCCCGGTCAAACTCCCGAGGGGACATTTTGCATATTAGCCTTTTATATAGATAGTCTTACAGATGTTCGAGGATTTACAATGGTTTGGCTTGTGATTTTCTGACTTATGGTTGTGCGAAAGCAGTATGCCTTCAGTAGAAACCAGACGTGGAACTCTGAGTTTGGAATCTTGTGTAGGAGCCAGCGAGATGGGGGTCCCTGACTAGTGGTAGCAAGCCACAGGTCTGTCAGCCATGACCACGAGGGTGAATAATCAACCCTCTACAGTCTACTTACTGTGTTTCCAGTGTTTTGTGGAAATTGTGTTGAGCATGTTTAAGGTACGCGAGGCTAAGCTAGGCTGTTCAGTAGGTTAGGTGCATTAAATGCATTTTCACCTCATAACAAACTTTTAAAAAGTCAGAAAACTAGAAAAAAGAGGAGAAAAAAAAAAAAGGACAAGACCAGAGAGACCATAGAGGAACCTGTGGAGCATTATGGTAAGTGAAATAAGCCAGTCAGAGAAAGACAAGTACCACATGATTTCACACATATGTGGAATTTAATGAGCAAACTGAACAAACATAGAGAGAGCAGGCAGACAGTTCTGGTAGGGGAGCTGCTGGAGGGATTGACAACAAAAAAAAGAACTAAAAAGCCCATGGAGAGGCTGGAGGAAAGGAAAGCTTTCTACCTGCCATGCCTGTAATGGCACTTTATTCCTGCCTTTTGACCAAGGGGACCAACAAATTATGTAGCTGGCCCTGGCGGTGAGTAGTAACATTTGAGGGGGAAATAGCCCCAAATTTTTAGTAAACAGTTCCAGGAGGCCCTAATTTCCCTGTAATTGAAAGCAACACACTCTTTTTGGGTTTGATCATCTTTATTTTTTCTTTCCCACAACCAGTTACAAAAAATACAATCAATACAGGTACAAGGATCCAATCTGTAGAGTGCAAAGAGGGCCGCAGCCCGCCCAGGCTTAGCTTTTGTATTTACAGTGAGGCACGGGAAGGGCTTACAGAGGAGTGTTGAAAAGCCAGCATTACAAAATACAGATAGTGTTGTTTCCCTTGACATTTCCAAATGAGAGCCCCAAACAAGTCACACTACTATTACTATATAACTTATAAAAACGCTGTACAGGTGCACGGCTATAAATATGGCGTATAAATGGCTGTTAGGGAATTGCTATCTACACGGGGGAAGGCCAGGGGAGGGCTTGGTTTGGTGTCCCGGCCTGTCATGACGGATGCGCTGTGGCATAGTCCCCCCTCCCCGGACCTGGTGGAAGTCTCCTCTCCAGGGAGAACTAGAGGTGAGGAGTGTGGAGGGCAAAGGGGTAAATACAGCTGGGGCTCTAGAAGGCACAGAGGGCATGTGGGGCAAGAAGGAGCACATACCTTGGACCCACAGACACACACGGACCCTGCTGTCACCTGATCTCCCCTTAGGAAGATGAGGCAACAGGTGGGTCAAAGTCCATCCTGGCTACCATCCTGGAAACTCAAAGACTCAGCAGGTAAAATGCTTGGACTAGCCCTACCTGCCCAGGTGAGGGAGCCTTGGGGAGCACTGGGAAAGAGCAAGGCCCATGCTTGTGTTCTCCAAGGCCTCTTGCCCTGAAACTGTCCTGCTCTGGGGAGAGGACACCTGGGAGGCAGCTGCTCTGGGTTGAAGCCAGGCTATGGTAAAGGAGAATTTTATCACAATAAGAAAAGCATATGTGTGTGTGCATCTTTGAGAACCTTCCATAAATTCCTCCCTTGGGACTTCAGAAGATGGTTACGTCTGAGAATAAGTCCCATTGGCCAACCCATCTGTGTGCAAGAGTGGGTGGGTGGAGGGGATCCATTATCAAGCCAGGCTTCATTGTCTAACTCTCTTTCTGCACCTTCCTGGGAGTGGGAGACCAAGGAGTAGGGGCGGAGACAGAGTGACCATGCAGGCTAACACATGCGCAAAGGGGAATGAGAGTCAGAGCTGATGTTGATGCCATTTCTCAGCAAAGTGGAGAACGGCGTTGCAGAACCAGGAGGGAGCAAGGGAGACTTGGGGCCCCTCCTCCCACCTCGGGGGCAGCCCCTACAAGGCTGTGAGGCTGGAGGTGGTGTTTGTGTTCAGGGCGTCCACTTTGGACTTGGGGACCCCTTCCGGGGCCTCCACGACCATGGAGAGGCTACGAAAGGACTCGGGGACCTTGATGTGGATGTCCTCCTCCTCCACGGGGTCCTGGCAGCACTTGCTGCAGCGGCAGCACGTGGGGCAGCAGAGCCTGCAGCAGAAGCGACAGCAGATGCGGCAGCAGCAGCAGCAGTTCCTCATGCAGCAGCCGGTGGCCAGGGAGACCGCGATGTCCCAGGGCTTCAGCGAGCGCATGCACAGGGGCAGGAAGTTCCAGGTCTGGAACACCTTGGGCAGGATGCGGGGGCAGCGGGCCTGCAGGAGCTTGAGCAGCACCACCAGAAGGATCACGAGGATGATGGGCACCCCCACACCCACCAGCACGGGCCACCCAGCCAGCGAGAGGCCAAACACGGACAGTGGGACCAGGAAGAATAAGATGACCAGGTAGAAGACGGCAAACCAGCGGTACTTAGCTGAGATGTTGCCCAGCCCCTTGGCCAGGCGGATGGGCAGGCGGGTGAACGGGATTGGGTACCACAGAAGGATACCCGTGATGTTGAAGAAAAAGTGGCACAGGGCGATCTGAAACACAAGAAGTTGAACAGGTGAATGGTCTGTCACGTGGTGGTGGTAGTGGGGGAGGGGGGTATAAGGGGGTGTCACCTAGCTGGCTGAATGGCTGAGGTAGTAGAGTCAAGGGGCCTGTATTGCCTGAGGGCCCACCATGTGTCAGGTTGAGGGGAGGAGTGTGTGTGTGTGTGGCTGGGAGGGGGTTGACCAGTTGAATTACAGCACAGTTTTCAGAGCCTGAAGTCCTTTAGGCAAACTAACAATGAACTTCATGCATGTGCCCACTGCTGGCCTGTGTGTTGGCCCTGCGGTTTCCAGCTGAGCAGTTAAGAGCTAGAGGGGCGGAGGGGAAGGCTCGCAGGATAGCTGGGTCCCTTGGCTCAATGCCCCATTCTAGGGCGGGGAGAGAAGGAGGAATGGGGACAGTTAACAGCATCAGCAGCTGACGTTTATGTTTACTATGAGCGAAACAACTGTTCTAAGCACGTTATGTGGATTCCTTCAATCCTCAAACAATATCCTATGAGGTGGCTATGAATATTATCCCCATGTGATATTAGAGATAACTGAGGCACCATGGGGTTGAACTATTTTCCCAAAGTCAAACAGATGAGAGAAGGTAGAGGTGGGTTTCAAACCCAGGAAGCCTGACTTCAGAGGCCACTCATTGTCCTTTGTCCTCCCACAAGGTACCAGGCATCAGGCTAGGGACTTGAACCAGCCCTGGCTAATACAGTAGACTGAGCACTTGAAATGTGGCAAAGACTTAGTCCAAAAGAGAATGTAAAATATCACATTTTAAAAATATTGATTACATGTTGAAATGGTAATGGGTTAAATAAACACATCATTAAAATTGATCTTCCTGTTTCTTTTCACTCTTTAAATGTAGCTACTAAAAATTTCAAAGTACCTGGGTGACTCAAATTTGTATTCTACACTCACATTATATTTCTATTGGACATCATGGCTTTAGCCAGAACCTCAGATCTTCATAATGTCTACGATTCCAAAATACTCTTTCTACCTCTATCAAGTGGCCATCCCACTTTTGTTTAATCAACTGCCAGTGATGGGAGTCTCACTGCCTCTCTAAGGAGTAGATGGCTTCTCCTCCACATTACCATTTTAGATTTAACAAGAGAAGCAGGGTTGTTGTTAGAAACCATCTGCTTGCAAGACCACAGATATTGTTGCATCCCACCCACAGAGCCCCTGCCCCATGCAGCATTTCCTGACCTGGAGTGAGCTCCTCAAGGTTTTGCCTGGACTGGCCAAGGCGGCCATAATGGCGGTGGTGGTGGTGCCGATGTTGGCCCCCAGCGTGAGTGGATACGCCCTCTCAATGCTTATCACACCGACACCTGGGGGAGAATACAAAGTCCATAACATCAGTCCCAGAGGATGACAGGAGATGGTAACAGTGCCAGAGGGAGAAGCCAGGGAGAAACTCACCGATCAGTGGGGTCAAAGTAGATGTGAACACTGAGCTGCTCTGCACGATGAAGGTCATGCCTGCCCCGACTAAGATAGCCAGGTAGCCAGTCAGCCAGGAAAAGGGGAAAGGGAAATCTGGAAGACAGAAGGAAACGTGATCTGTCACAAGCCTTCTAGGAAGGCATGGGATGGAGGCCTGGGGGGGCACCTCCACAGGACAAGAGTGGGTGCACGTGCTAGGTAGGAAACCCGTGGGAAGGATGGTTCCACAGTTCTGGATTTGAGCTGGCTCTTTCTCAGGACCTTGCAAACATGCAATCCAAGTTTGTTCCTGTTCCCCAGGTCCCACCCAAGACACCAAGAAAGATTTCAAGGGCCAAGAGTGTCTTAGCTTCTGCAGCTTCTCAAATCCAAAGATAAAATCCATACAGAAGCCGCTGCTAGATAAGAATCTAAAGGAGCTTCCCTGAGGTGGCAACAGTGATGCCAACCCTAGAAAGCCCCGAATGGGGGGGGGGGGGGGGGGGGGGGGACAGTTCACCTACCAGTGTTGATGGTCTTCTTGATGACAACAGCTACTCGCCCCTCGAGCACAGAGCCCAGGACCTTGACGATCATGATCAGGCAGCCACAGAGCACCAGCAGGGAGGTGACCAGCAGGATGATGCCAACAACAAGATCCAGGAGGTTGGCATTCACAAAGAGGTGCTGGCCTGAAGAAACCATGGTAAGTCCTTATTAGAATGGCATGGAGTCCCCCAAGCCACAGATTGTTATTTAGGCCCCAGCTTATTCCTTCTGTCTCATAGTGACAGAATCTTGGTTGTTCACCACCAGCACCCCAGATAGCCCGTCCCAGTGGCTAATGCTCTGAGTTCTACTCACACTTGGCAATATTCTCCCGGTGGGTCACATTCTTGATGGTCCAGGTGTGGAAACCATTTGTCCAACAGAGGTCGGGGGAGGTGCAGTTCTGAATCGAGGGGACGGTGACATTCATCTGAGTCTAGATGGCAAACATAACACTCCATTTTAGTGGGGAGAAGGGGGAGACCATGGTCTCTCCATAAATGGGAACAGAAGTAGCCAGAAGTCAATGGACATGAAAATAATGCCAAGTGAGAATAATGTATCTGTGGTGTGGGATGGGGCAAAAGGTTCTCTCTATTCTACTGCATTCTGTCTGTCCATCCAGCATTCAAGGACTTATTTCCTTATGGGCCAGTTTTGATTTTTTAGGAGTCACCAATTTTCTTTTGCCTGACCTTTTATTTGCCCACTTTCAATGAAAGAATTTGCTTCAAGTACAGATGAAGAGTCCACTCACCCACCAATATTCTTAGAAACTTACCACGTTGGTCAAAGTTTTGCACCAAATCTTGATCAGACTCTTGTTCTGAGCTGCTGGGTCATTCATTGCAATCTGGTTGATAACCTTTTTATCCAGCTGAGGAAGGCAATAGACAGAAGAGAGTCAGCACATACTCAGAATGAACATGGGAGGGACTCGCAGGGGCTGCTACAGACAGGGCCTCAGAGGAGGTGAACAGATGGCAAGGCCCTGCAAAGGTGAGCTGGGACTCACCCTGTCAAGCACCTAGACATCAGCAAGTGCTTGATAAATAAATAAGTGAAAGATGTGAATAGTGAACTGGTGCCTAGAAAGCGTGTAGGTATTCACTGGGTGACCGAATGGCAGAGAAAACCAGAAATGAGAGTGAGAGGGCAAGGTCTAAGCTAGCCTCTTCTCCTAAGGCAACATTCACAAAGCCTTCTTTCATTTTAACAATATGGACAGACTCTGGTGACCAGAGGGGAAGATGGATGGGAAGGGCAGTAGCCTTTCTTTTTGGCTGGAAGTAGGATAATACTTTGCCAGTGAACCCACTGGTGCTGAGGTCAGTAGTGAGACCAAAGTGGCCCCAGTTGTCCAGTGGGCAGTGCTTGAGCCTTGAGAAGCACTCACCATCTCCCTCCACCTTCCAACACGACACGCATGTTGAGGTCAAGGAAACAAGAAAGGTCCGTTACACTACCTAGTGTTTCCCCAGTTTCATTTTCCTTGGCTTTTTTCAGAGGCAGCCAAATAGCGGTGTTCAGAGATTCCTTCCTGTCCATCTCTGACTAAGCGGGGTGGAGGGCAAGGGTGAGGGAGTTAACACTTGAACCTTACCTGGATAATTTGCTTTGTAAGAGGATTTGTGATAACTTTCAGAAGTTCCGGGGCATTTTCTCCACTTTTGAAATGGAAGGAATCCACTATCAGGTTGGTCAGGACCTCCAGGTAGTGGGTGGAGACCTCCACGGGCAGGAGCACCAGCACGGAGAGCCAGTTGAAGAAGTCGTGGACGGTGGCACCGGCAAAAGCCCTACGGAAGGGAACCCCGAGCCAGCAGCCAGGTTAGTCAATGAGCAAGTGGGCACCAGTCTAGGAAGGTCAATCTATTGAAATATCTCCAACAGGGGTGAGCAAGGTAACTACATTCCTATGAGCAGGCACCGCCATAGATCACATGCTTATGTTTTATGTCATGGGTTATCCAGAGGCAAAAATTCATCTAACAGCGAAAAGAGCCCCAAATCTGGATAAGAAAACCTTGAATTCCAGCCATTCCTCTCGGCAAAGTTGCTTAGCCTTTTTGTCTCTCTACCTTAATAAAATGGGGCGTAGGAAAGCCAACTTGGCTTCTTGAGAAGATCAGATGGGCAAACACCCTGGATAATGTGCAGTAGTGTTTCATCTACTACTACTGCCCCCCAACCAGCCTGTCCAAGGCCATCTGCCTGACCCACTGCAAGAACATCACACAGACAAGCTGAAAACTGCCTCTCCATCTTAGTAAAAAAGAAAGAAAGCTGTCACCTGTTAGAAGAGAGGCCAGGAAATGTGCTTACTTTTTACATTAACCTTTTGGAAGCAAAGGGTTCCCTTTGCCTGGTTCCAGCCCGCCCCATTTCATATCTCACACATCCACATCCACAAAAGCTACATTTTGCCTTTCAGTAGCAGGCGAGTGAAGAACAAAGAAACAGTGGCATGGGTTGAGCTGGCCAAGAATGAAAGCTTCAGGTTATAATTATTTCTGACTAAGCAGGACAGGAAACCGCAACCTAGCTGGCCTTGTGTTACCTGCACCATGTTGCAAGTGGTAAGCTTCTAGCTAGGGCTTGCGTTTAGGGAACCCTGACTCTGTGCCAGGCACCTTGCTAAGTGTTTACCTGCAGGATTGTGTTTACTCCTTTAGACAACACAGTGATGGTGCCATTTCTACCCCTGCTCTGCAGATCAGGGGGCTGTTTCCATTCATGATCCCTACCCTCAGCTGCACTCAGCTATGGCCAGGAATAGGCGGGGCAGGGCTGACAAGCACATTCTCAGTGGCGATCTAAAGGTAGTTATGACAAGCTGGCCAACACCGATGGGCCTGTTGGAGGCAAGGGCTGGTTCTGAGCCTCCTACCTTCTGAATACATTTCGGTCTCCTGCCTGCATGAGTGCCACGAGGGTGTTGGTGATCGAGGTTCCAATGTTGGCTCCCATGACAAAGGGGATGGCAGTCCGCACCGTCAGCACTGGGTAGAAAACAGGAAGTCAGCAAGCCAGCGAGTATAGGTAGGCAGCCTGGCCAGGTTCTGATGTGCCCTGGGCAGGCTGAACCCATCAGGCTAGTCACTGCCTACAGCAGCAGCTCTTCACCTGTATGCACCTTGCGGTGAATCTGTCGAAAGCTAGGGAGACTCATATAGAAATTTAAACAAAAAGACTTTTTTGTTTTGGACCAAAAAGACTTTTCAGCCAAGAAACCCTTCATGAGCTCTACTTTAAAGTGTCTTTCTCAATTCCTCAGAGGCAAGCCCACCTTGAGGGAGCCCAGAAAACAAATAACAAACATGGCAAATTCCTGGCAGTATAATTTCTTTTTCTAAACAAGATTAATATAGTGCCACAATGTTCCGGCACATAAGTTATTTTAAAGAAGTAATATCTTTTTCTAATTGGGCCCAGAAAAGGCTCTAGCTAATTTTGGCTAAAATGCTGGTTTGGGTTGAAAATTCATGTGTTCACACTTGTCCCACTCAGGGAATCTGTCTCCGCTCTCAGTCAGGTTCAAGTTTGGAATGGCAGCTGCTCACCACATATGACTACTGACCCCTTAAAATATAGCTAGTGCAACTGAGCAGCCGGGCTATATATTTTCAATTAAAATCAATTAAGGTTAAATAAAATTAAATAGCCACATATGGCGAGTGTCTGCTGAACTGGACAGCACAGCTCCAGATAATTCAGGGTATTCTCAGACTGGGCTATGGAAATAGAAACAGGAAGCTGCCTGAGGTTCAGAGTGGAACACATCATAGTAGGACAAGATGGGGAGATCAGGGTGACAAGCCTGGACACATGCAGGGTAAATCCCGGGCTCCCAGCTGCAAGGGAAAAGCCTGGAATAGGACTGGGCTCATGGGTGCCTGAACTCACGTGAGGAGGCCACCATGCTGACAATGATGGATGTGGAGGTGCTCGAGCTTTGTACCATGGCTGTCACCAGCACCCCGATCATCAGTCCCGCCAGGGGGTTGGACATGATAGAGTTGCTGCTGAAGAACTTCCCGGCCATTTTTCCTGGAAAAACAAAACAAATCATGGCCACATGTTAGGGGGTTAGGTGGGCACCAAGTGGCCAACATTTGGTTGTGGATCTCAGCCTCCAGCCCTGCTGGCACCTGTGGCAGCTTGCTCCCTCGTGCATTTCCCCTGCACTGCCTTGATGCCAGGAGACATACCCCACCCACCCCCAGACCCTGTTCCTCTTGTGGCTTCATCCTGTATCCTCTCTTTCTTCAACCACTAGCCTTCTGGTCATGAATCTGGCCTCAACTCTGTACTTGCCCCTATGGGTGCCAGTGAATTTCCTGTCTCAACTCCTATCTCTGGGGTGTATTCCCAATTCATAAGATTTGTCCTCCAGGAGTGGATCTTCTCATCTATCCACTCTCCCTCCCTCAAGTCCTAGCCCTAGCCCTAGCCCCAGCCTGTACTTGAATGCTGGAGCTGTCATTTCTGTGTGTGCCTCTGAGACCTTCACTGCTATTGCTTCGGACCAGGGGGACCAGAAATGGCATCCAGAAAGTAAGCCCCTTACCCCAATTCTCCCAGGTCACAAAGATGAGTTCTCAAGAGAGGCAACAAGGGGTGCAAAAAGCCACGTGCTAGGTGTCCCCCAGACCTGAATTTGAATGTCATTATGCCAATTACAGGCTGTGAGCCTTAGGATCTCTTTGAGCCTCGGCCCTCTTCTCTATAAATGGAAAGGGCTTTGGGAAGGAATGTTGAAGACAGTGCCCCTGAAAATGCCCGGACCCAGGAGGCAATCAAAGTGCTAGCTGTCAGTATCGTTGCCCATTTGGGGTACAAAGGTGACCAAGCCCGTGGTGAGTTCACACTTCACAGCCACACTGGGCCATGCTCAACGCTGGATGAAGGCTCTCCAGTCTGGGAACCCCTGTCCTTCTCCGGCAAAGGTCCAGCTTTGATTCCCTCAGTAGCTTTGGCCTAAGATGATTCTTATCCAACACTCCCCTCAGATGGGGGCCCCAAAGAAAGAAGGGATCCCTTAGATAAATCTATGTCAAACAGCTTCCTGTCTAAGGTTTGTGGACAAACACAAGGCCCTGGATGCCTGGAACTGGCTCCAGCCCTGGCTCCTGGCCTAAGCCACCTACGCCAGTCAGACTTCTGTAGGCCTCGGTTTTCTCCTCTGTAAAATGGGAGATGAGCCGAGGTGGCTCCCAGCCCTAAAATGCAGCTGGAGAGGGCTTGATGCCTGGCGAGGATCTGAACCAAATGAGAACACCCCTACCCCAGCCCTTCAGCCCTCCCATCCATACCTCCAACCAGCTGGAAGGCACTGCTGAGGATATCCAAGGAGCACACGAACAGGTAGAGGAACCCCAGGAGCAGAAGGAACTTCCCAATCCCTTGCAAGATACACAGAATCTTCCCTTCGGTGTCTCTCTCTGGGGGAGGGAGAAAAGCACAAAGACTTTTAGTGTCTGAAACCCTGAGGAGTATGGCAGTGAACTCTGAATCCCCCCAACCCCCCTCCACCCCCAGCCAGGGGCCTGTGAGCACTTATGGACAGCAAGGCCCAGAGATGGTGGGCAGCTGTGGCTGCAGTTTCAGGGAAATTACCACTATCGCCCACTTAGTTGAAACCCCTGCAGTGTCTCCACAGGATGTGCACTGGGGAGGAGGGGTTCGGTGTAGTCTGGGACAAGCAAGCCAGGCTCCATGCTCAGCTGAGCCCGTGTCACTGAGCGAGGCGGTGAAGAGCACTTACCACCCGCTAAGTGTGGGGTCAGAGATAATGGCTCTCCTAAGCTCCTCTGAACAGCACAGACTATTTTCTAGGAGGTGGCTGCAAGGTAGCAATCACGGCCTCCATTTGGGGAGGGCTTGGGCAATGCTGCGCCCTTATGGCTATTTTCTCTGCTCTTAAAGTGGTTCTCACCCCTCCCACCTCAAAAGCTCCCTTCCCCTCCCTGTCCTGCAATCCACAGATCACCTTACACCCTGAACCAGGAAAATAGCGCAGCATTTGCTTGTGCGGCCATTCTGGCTATACTACCTCTGTCTTCCAGAAGACTTCTCTGATGCTTGCATTTAGGGGAGGGGACCCCCCCCCCCATCCAGCTTTCAGAGCAGGGACCCTAACTGCTCACTGCTGCAGCCACAGCACCTTGACAGTACCCAGGAGCTGGTCAGCACCGTGTCCAGCCTGGTTATAACCCCAGCAATGGCACATTTGCCGAATGAAGGAAAGAAAGTACCAAGGATTCCCCAATCATCACTCCATGCTTTCACTCCAAGCCTCCTAGACCAGTGGTCGGCAAACTCATTAGGCAACAGAGCCAAATATCAACAGTACAACTATTGAAATTTCTTTGAGAGCCAAATTTTTAAAACTATATAGGTAGGTACATTGTTATGAACTTAATTAGGGTACTCCTAAGCTGGCCTTTGCTAAAAACAACCTCAATCTGATTGAGGTACGTTCGCTGAGGTTGACCCCTACCAACTCTCCCATCCACACTCGTCTTGTATACTTGTTTCGTCTATCTCCTTTCCAAAAACCGACTTCTGCGCATGGGCCACGAACTTTCAATCGCACTGTACATGCACGCCCGCATGTGGTATTTTGTGGAAGAGCCACACTCAAGGGGCCAAAGAGCCGCATGTGGCTCGCGAGCCGCGGTTTGCCGACCACTGTCCTAGACTGTCAGGTGACAACCCTGGCCAGGCCCTTGGTTCAAAGGGCATCAGGACAGTGGGAAGGGAGGCGATACTGTAATGGTGGTGAGCTCGCTCCCTTGCCGATCTCACTTTACCTGTCCACTTGATCCCCTTGTGCTGAAGCTCGGGCAGGTCCCAGGGGTCTTCTGTGTCGGTGGGCTCCTCTATCAGGGTGGCGGTGGAGTGGGATGGCAGAAGTTCAATCTTGGTTTCAGAGGTCCCGGCGACATCTGGCCAAACAAACAACAAAGGCCAGGAGAAATGAGGAATCAGCCCCGTGTCTCTTGGGGTCCCCACAGGAGGCCCCTTGGGGCTGGATGAGCGGCACTTACTTTTGTTGGTCTCCTTTCCTTTCCCATCCGTGGGGGGCTGTTGGTTCGTGATGCCTTCGATGTATTTACCTGGGTTGGGCTGGGCATTTTCCACCTCAGGCCAAGGAGCCATGGTCTGTGGGTGGAAAAACAGAGCTTAAAGGAGCAGCCACTGAAAGGAGGTCACTCAGATGTCATGGCAGGGAGAGCCAGCAGCTGCAAGAGTTGAGGGAGTGGATGAGTGTTATGCTTACACCTCCTAAGTGCGTGCTCTTCAGTGCCATATTACACTCCTCTGTAGGCCTCCTTCAACCACTTCTTAACGTGTGTTTCCATGCCAGCCTGACCTCTATTTCACTCTAACCATCTTTGATTTCCCTACTCCCTGTCTCGTCCTCTGTCTTGACTGTCCCCTTCAGTCAGAAAGAGGATGCAAATGCAACCACCTTCATTGATTCTTGGTCTGCCAAGTCCTCATGATCCTCCAAGGTGCCCCCAGTGGACTTAACCTATATGCTCATATACATGTCACCTGCTTTAACCAACCATCAGGTCTTCTGTGATAAGCAAGACACATTGGACCTGGTTCAAATCCTATAGGTGCCCCTTATCAGGGGCCATGTGCTTACTCAAGTCCCTTTATGCCTCTGAACATCAAGGTTAATGGTGATGCCTAGGAAAGTACCTGGCACCAAGCAGGCATCCAAGAAATAGTAGCAATTATTACTGTGCCATGCTGCCTGGATTAATTTGTCAGACCTTGTTCTTTCCAGGCTTCCTTCCTCAGAACCCATTTCCCTGGCAAAGGCTTTCTCAGTGACATGGAGTAGAAGTATGGCTCCTGACACAATGCAACCCAAAGGACTAGAACAAACAAGTTACAGAAGAGGAAGTACAAGTGGCTACAAATAAGAGTTCAGCCTCGTCAGTAACCCAATATGTGCAAATTAAATAAAATGAGTAAAAATTTTTTGTAAAATATATGTCATCCTGGAGAGGATGCAGTAAGACGAGCACTACAGGCAATGCCGGAGAACATTTGGCAAAATAGTTAAAGAGCCACCCATTTTACATAAATCTTGACCCAGGCATTTTACTACTAGGAATTAGGGATTGAGGATTTTCCCCAAGACAGTTAAAAAGACCTGCCTGGCGCTGATCGCCTCTTTGAAGGGGGCTTTGTCTAGCTCACTGCATCCTTGGGGTCTGCAGCTCTGCCTGGCACACGGCAGTGCTCGGAAAATGTTTGCTGACAGAATGACCGTGATGTAGACCAGAGACCTTTGCTGCACTGTCAGAGTAGAATGTAAATAGGGAGTTTACTATGGTGCCTCCATTCAGTGTACTGGCATGCCATTAAAGAGGTTGTAAAGAATCAGAACAACAACAACAATAAAAAGCCTGGAAAATTGTGAATAAAGGGCAATTGTTGTCCCATTCACAGCACTTCAATAAGGACCCAGAAATGTTCCATGGGGTTCAGAGTGGATGGTGGGATGGGGTGATTGTTATTTTCTTCCATCTGAAATTTCTAAATTTTAAGATACAGCCCAACCTAACCTTCAAATCCACATAGGTAAGAAGGTTCAGGGATACCTGTACTGTTACTCATATTGATAAAACTAGGAGTTAAACGGCTCCATTCTCCTAACACCACACTCCTGATCCAGCTGTGCCTCCCCCCGCCTCCCCAAGGCCACACTCCAGCACGCTCTTGCTACCTGCCACAGGAGCCGAGAAGACTAAAGGCACCTATGTTGGCAGTTCTGATACCCAGAAAGGGGCTTTTGATGTCTGAGCATGAGGCTGGGGTTATGATCACACACCTACTCCTTCACTTCCCACCACTGGTCCCTACAGTCCATCTGGCTGTGTTGATAGTCCTTTTGGCTCAAATTCCTGCATCCACCTGCGCAGCCCATGCCAAGAGGAAGTCTTGCAGGCTAAGGAGAGGAACTGTCTTGGCTCTTCTCAGACCTGCATAACAGGGAAATGTAGGGCACCTGGCAGTCACCCAACCCCTACACTCTGCTTTGTTTGGGTCTTTCCGGACCTGTTCTGGAGCTGCCTGAGCTTAGCCCAAGGACATCTGAAAAAGTGGGGAAAGGAGGCATGAGGCAGCATCCTGCAGACAGACCAAGACACCCTCACATTCTCCCCCTGGGGCCGCCCCAAGCACAGGGAGGATACCTCTGCAGCCCAGCATGCAGGGCACTGAGTAGCCAGACTGCTTGCTGAGTGCACTGTGCCAGGCACTGCTACAAGCCTCGTCCACAAGTTACCCCCGTGCATCGCACCGCGCTTCGAGGGAATATTTTCTTACACTTTGAAAAAAAAATGATCGAGACCAAAAATTCCCAAGAGAGTGGTGACTACTTTTCTTTAGCTGCCTTTAGGCAACATAGCCCCCAAGGCCCTGGTAGTGGTGGGAGGGAGGGGTGTGGGACAGGAGACAGGGAAGCAATGGCCTGGTTTTATGTTGCTGCATGACTTTAATTTAGACGTTTGATAAGCACTAATAGGATTTTTAAAGACATTTGCCCTCTCTTTGAAGTAGGGCCCCATTACCATACCACCCTCCCAGTGTACCTTAAATTTGGGTTTAGAACATTTTAAGGAAATCCTGTATAATTATAAAACTATATCAATTATTTTGCATTGCATTGGGGGGGTTAAAGGGCTAATTTATAATAATAAACATTTAAAACACATTTCCATCGTTTTGCAGCCCCCTTTTTGGACTCTTCTGCATGATTAAAATCCATTGGGATGACTTAACTCCCTGAGACATCCTGCTTGCTCCCTGCTGAGACAGCCATTCTGTCCCCAGGGTAGGGGTGGGATGGGATGGGAGGAGGGGGGTGAAGAAGGTGGGGTGGAAGGTGGCTGCCTTCTTTCTTAAGTTGAACTCAGGCTATTTTTTGTCAACTTTGTGTCTAACAGTAATAACCCAGAGGTCCTCCCACCACTGGGGACTTCTTTTAATGAGTGGTTGAGCAATTTGGGGTGGATTTTGGAAGCATGCCCTTCTTGCCAGCAGATCATTATCAGCTGGTTGGTTGGCACAAACCAAGAGATTCAAACACGTTTAACACTCTGAAACAATGGTCTCCGAGGAGGCACAACTTTGCAAACATTCCCAACGAAGAGTAGGTGAATGAATTCCAACACAGGAGGGCTAACCCAGAAATCGCTTGGTGAACCCAACACACAGGGAGGGAGGATTGCACCCGATGAAACCAACAAGCTGCCTCCATGAAATGCTGGAGGAAGCTGCCTCCTTGGGAAGGAGCAAGAGGGGTTCTACTCCGTGCACCTCAGTGCCAGTGACCCAGGGCAGGCATCTCCCAGGGGATCTGAAGACCGAATTAGCGCCATTCCACCGGCCGCCCTCTTTCTGGCCTGGAGAGCCTGGGTCCCCCCGAAGCTGCACCTGTGCCCATCTTTCTCCTGGTTAGCCACTTCCCTGGTTATCTGGCCTGATACCCTCAGAACATTGAAAAATTGTAGGCTCTGTCCTCCCAAGACAAGATGAGGGACAAGCCAGCCCTCTCCTGATTCCGGCCACCTGCCCCGGTGAACAAGTTTGCACTGTACCTTGCAGTCACTTTAGAGAAAGAACAACTTAGCAGTGGAAGTCGTGCTGGGTGGGGGTGGGGTGGGGGTGTGCAGCAGGGGACAGCCACACAGACCTAGAATTTCAGCTCAGATCTCAGATGCCTGTTCTTGTAAAGAGGGGAAGCAGAGGCCCAGAGACTGAGGGACCTGCCTTGGGTCACAGAGAGAATCACTGACTAAACAGAGAGCCTAGCCCTCCTGATGCTGCATAATACTTCCATTCCCCACCCCCTTTTCCTCCCCAAACCACGAGCCCTAACATATCTATAATTTGAGAATTCCCCAAGTGTGGCTCATTCATAACTGCCAGTAGCAGGAGTGCACTCATAGGAGCTGTAGTAATAGTTATAGCAGTAATGCTAAGAAAGAAATCTGAAAATGTGGAGCTTTATGATTTTTTTCCTCTTCCTCATCCCAAAGCCAGTCAAGTTTCCCTGAGGTCAGCATGGAGGGATATCTAAAAGAATTAAGTAGTTTAAGATTCTCGAGAGAGAGTGAGATGGGAGCGGGAAGCGCCCTGGCGGGGCGGCGGTACTCACCAGCGCTCCCTGCGCAGGTAGTGGACCAAGGAGTCACTCAGGTGCAGCGCAGCGGCCCGGTTATATAGCCAAGGTGTTGCGCAAAGAGGCCGGCGGCAGGGGCTGTCACCACGCCCCTCGCACATTCCAGGACCGCCTGTCGCGCCAGGGCACTGCCTACCTGCTGGCTTAATGAGCCCAACGTGACCTCGCCCGGCTGCGCGGAGGAAAGAGAGGCGGCCGGGCTGCGGGGAGAAATCTCAGCCTTTCCCAGGAGACGGAGGGCAGCGAACGTGCCCGCGCCCCGTGCGCCTCTGTCCCGGGCTGGCGCGCTCTGCTCTGTCCCAACGCAGGACACAAAGGATCCCAGCACATGGGCGCTAGCTAGTGGGGCCCCGGGTTCCCACCTTTTCCCTCCCCAAGAACCTGAATCGGCTAGTTTAGCTCCTCCAGAGCGGAGGAAGTCAGATAAACACCAGCTAGAAAACTCAGGGACAAAACCTTTCCAAACAAAGCCAGGATTGTTCGGCCTCGCCCGTCTTTGGGATGCTTTCTGCTTTAGTAGCCCGGACTGAGCAATGGACAGGAGGAGCCCTGGGTCTGAGACGGGACATGGCTGGATGGGCCAAGTTGAGGAAGCAAACCATGGCCCTATTTCACCGTTTGAGCTGCCTGTGTGTACCCTGTGTCGTCCCTCATTTTTTTCCATTCAAACCCGTGCCGGGGAGAGCCCATCACCACGCTGTTCCTAACAGCAACCCGGCCAGGCTGACAGGTTTCCAATGCGTACACAAACGCCTTCCCTGGGCTCAGAGCAGCTCCCTTTCTAGTTGAGGCCTTAGAGCGCTGGGAGGCATGACATGGGATTACTCAGGATTTGCTGAGCCAGGATCAAACCTGGGTCTCATTGCAAAACCCAGGTCTCATTCCCTCTGCCACAGGGCCCTGGTTTTACAGCTGAGGAAAGTGCAGCTGAGCAGCTGAGCAGCTAACTAGCGGACCAGCTGCCCACAGCTAATAGGTAGTGGGCGTGCCCTATGGGAGGTAGGCTGTTTTCATTCCGCAGCCAACAGCTCTCTCCGCTGCCACCCTCGCCCTCCGCCCTCCGGGGAGAAGTCAGGAGTGTTGCTTCCAGGAACCTGCAGAGCCAGCCAGGATCTCCGCGGCTGACTGGCGTCACACTGCCTGAGATCAGTCCCGGGCCCTGCCCCTTGCTCCCCCTGCCTTCATTTGCTCCTGTGTAAAATGGGAATGCTTGTCCCTATCTGAATAAGATGAGCTAAGGTATCTTGGCACATAGAACAGTCCCTGGCACATGGTGAGTGCTCAGGGTTAACCATTTCAGTTTCCCTGGGAACCTCCGATGTTGGGAGATGAATGAAACGCTTTGATTAGACTCATCTAGAACCTTGAGGCCATTACTCCACAGCCTCAGATGCTGGTCACATCGGTCCAGAGGCCAGGACATACTGCTTGGAGAGCGGGCATCAGCAAGCAAATTATTCTTATGGGAGGGACACTGGTTTTTTGTGAGTGGGTGCTAGACTTAAAAGTCAGCCTTTGGAGACAGTGATCAACCACTGGTATTCATTGAGCTCAGCTCCGCCTCCAGCCCTGGCCATGAGGGCTGCAGACCCAGCTCAGGGGCTCCCAAAGCCCAGCCTTCATTGGACATTCATTCAGGCAAGCCTCCTGCAGTGGTTTTGATGTGGGACCCAGACTTTACCGTCTTCACATCTCCTTTATCACCCCCAACAAGGAGCTAATAGACAGATCAAAATTTCAAAAAACTTGGAAAAAGAAAGGTTCCCCTCTTATGTTCCAATTGAAAAGGCAAAATGCTGGTTCAATCAGGAGACCTTTTTAAAAATATGTATGGATCTTGGTAGTAGATCAGGGCTGATGTCTGACTCTCGTTTTGGATTGTAGTTTTTCTATTACTTTTTGTACAAAGTGTGGAGGAAAGGTAGACTGTGCGTGTGTGTAGACTCTCTCCCTTTAGTTTGATGCAGAATATTTTTGTGTTTAGTCCATCTCAGACACAGAACCCTATCATCTTAGTGCTGTAAGCGTACAGCTTATGTTAAAGTACTTTCATTCATACTTGTTTGTGCCTATGCCATCCAATAAGGCAGAATTGATTGAATTAAATGGTATCATTAATTTGATCTTGAGGCCAGACGAGGTCAACCAGCCTCTTGCCTCCAGGCTACAAAACTGTGAGCTGATTAGTATAGGCCACATCCCTACTGAGCCCCTGGGGCCAGGTATGCTTCACCATTGAGAACGTCCCATCTCTAGAAAGTAAGATGCTGTGAGGCACTTTGAGTTATCACTATAACTGTATGTAGCAGTGACCGCCCTGCTTTATCACCCATCGTTATTATATTGGTATTTCTAACCTGTTGTGGATTAAGAAAATAGCTCACCTTTTTCAATTAAGTCATCATAGCTGTAAAGCAAGAGTAAGTAAACCCGAAAGGTCTGATGGGTCTATTTCTGTGCATCGTTGACAACCTACTAAATACAGGGGGTCCCCAAAAGATGTATACACATTTTAACAGCTGGTAGCTCAATTGATGTTTCTTTCTTTTCAGATTAGCCCATTGGAATGAAAACTGACAGCCAAAGTGTGCATACACTTTTGGGGGGGACACCCTGTATTTACTATTAAGTTAATATTTACTGTTATAAGCAGAAAACTTTCTTACTACCTCATACTGGGCTAGGTTCTAAATAATTGAAGCCATTGGCACTAAACTCCCACTTTCCAAGGACACACATATTAGAAATAAGACTAACAAGTTGGGCCATGCAGAGGGCCTGTGGTAACCAGGATGGGTCAGGTCAGATTGTCACTCGGTCTCACAGCTTGGGTGATGACCAGGAGTCGAGAAAGGTGACTTCTATGCCAGTTGGACCTTCTGTTTCTGTCACTCAACCCACCTTTGCTCTTACCATCCCTTGTACCTGGGACATTCTCCCATTTTCTTTTTTTTTTCTTTTTTTTTTTTAAATATATTTTATTGATTTTTTACAGAGAGGAAGGGAGAGAGATAGAGTTAGAAACATCGATGAGAGAGAAACATCGATCAGCTGCCTCCTGCACATCTCCTAATGGGGATGTGCCCACAACCCAGGTACATGCCCTTGACCGGAATCGAACCTGGGACCTTTCAGTCCCCAGGCCGACACTCTATCCACTGAGCCAAACCGGTTTCGGCCATTCTCCCATTTTCACATGGTCACTCTCTGTCCTTCAGGTCTCAGAGAGCTTCACTGAGCATTTCTCCTGCCCATAGCCATGTCGCCCTATTTGTGTTCCCTTCATAGATTATTGTATGACCTTTTCAACAATAGACTTCCAAATAAATTGTCTCTTCATGGGTTGGGGGATTGAAATTTAAGGGTCCCGTTGTTCCCTCAATATTTCACTTTCTACTTCAACATTTTTAACCAAGGGAACTTTTAAGTTATTAGAATATATAACTTTTTATCACAAGTAATTCCTAATCACGTAATTAAAGCCAGAAGATAAAATAACGTAAAATTAAGCAGGGACTCACAGCTCTGAACATCTTCCAAGAGGCTGAAATCCTCTCCCTTCTGTTCTCCGTGGTGTCTGGGTCCAGCAGGCCTGTTGGAGATGTTAAAGGAAGACATGTTGAGTGACTCCCAAACACTTCACCTCACGGCCTTTTAGCTTTTTCGGGGCCCTGCGACAGTGCTGATAATTCTAGGGGTGCTTAGTCAGGCCTACTGGCAAACTATCAATCCCCTTGGATGCAGCCAGAACTCGGGAAATGTCAAATAATGTTACCTCGCTGTGAGAACTGGGGCTGACATAATTATAGGCTATTTTCAACTTGACTTAAATATGTACACAAACATGCAGGGAAAAGCAGTACACAAAAATGTTCATAGTGGTTATCTCTGGCAGTGGGAGCAGGTGGCTTTATTTCCTATCTATTTGTATGACGTTCCAAAAAGAATTCAAGACAGTTTACAGATTGACAAGGAAAATTGATTCAAAAATAAGCGCAGAGGTGGAGGTAGAGGGACTGGAAAGAAGGTGAAGGGATTAGACAAAGAACATATATGTACAGCCCAAAGGCACAGACAACAGCGTGGTGCTGGCCAGAGGAAAGGAGGGAGGGGAGGCTGGGTGGAGGTGGGCAAAGCCGGGGAGGGACGAGGACATCAGTAATAATGTCAACAATTTTTTTTTAATAACAGAAGAAAACAAAATAGAAGAAAAAGAGGCGAAAAGAGGCAAAGCAAAAAGTAGGGAAGTGAGAGGCAGGTCCCACACTGCGGCCAGGCAGGGCTTGAGAGGAAAGGCCAGGTGTAACCGAAGGCCTCAGAACAGTGGACTGACCCACTTACTCCCCCTCAAAGGGGCAGCCCTCCCTCAGTTCAGCCGATGTTGCTGTTGGAAAAGAGGGCCAGGGTTGCTGTTTCACATTTCAGAAGCCAGAAAGTAGACCTCTAGGTAAGATTTCAGAATGTTTGATGTTGGCTCAAAACTTATTTTAAAACCAGCTGGTATTGCTCAGTCGTTGAGCATTGACCTATGAACCAGGAGGTCACGGTTGATTCCTGGTCAGGGCATATGCCCGGGTTGTGGGCTCGATCCCCCAGTATGGGGCGTGCAGGAGGCATCCGATCAATGATTCTCATCACTGATGTTTCTATCTCTCTCTCTTCTTCTCCCTTCCTCTCTGAAATCAACAAACATATATTTAAAACTCCTCAAGAAGCCAAATGAGATTTCGTCTCTGGCCAAATGCAGCAAGTACACTAGCTGGCTCGCTTGTTCTCTCTCCACCAGCATCACTGTTTAAATCTTCCTAGAACCTTGGTTCTCGAGAACAATAGAGGATGAGCTGCATGAAGCCAGGGGTGTTTGTCTCCCACTGCTGTGTTCCCCAAACCTGGAGGGGTGCCCAACTCGGAGCACAATTGACATTGTGGAATGAATGACAGAGGACATCCTGCACCATCATCATCATGACCTACACTTTGTGCCGGTTCCTTCTTTATCAGAACCTGTTTCTCCGCAGAAGGAAGGCCCGCAAGAGCCACCTGATCGCAGGTATCACACTCCCACCCTCCCTCAAAGTGCCCGATGCCTTCCCACAATTAATGACCATTAACCTCAGAATGCCAAGGGCGAGGAGGGGCTCCGTGCCCCTGTGTTCATGTTTACACTGGGCAGGTGTCCAGAGGACTGTAAGCTGGGAACAGCCGCTAGTTACCAGAACAATGCAAGCTTCTGTCCTTAAAGGAACTCAATAAAACAGATCTTATAACCTCCGAGAAAGGGCAAGCAGGTCTGCCATTTTTAACTGCTACCTTAGCTGTTATTTCTATTCTTTCTGATCTGTGGGAATGAGGAGCCGGCACCATTGAATGTGACTCAGAAAAATGCAGTGGTAGCAAAAGTGGGCCTCTCCCAACTTGGGGTCAATTCACATGATCCCTCCCCTTTCTGGTAAATCTGACCAAATTTCACTTCTTTCCAGAAGCTTCTGAAGCAACCTCTTCTGAGATGGCCTATGGAGATGTTACTAGAACTGCTAGCATTCGATACATTTGCTTTGATTTCCTTAGTCCTCCCGTTATGAATGTTGTGAGCATTTGTCTTTGTCCTTAAAATTTCTTTGAGGTTATTGACTCCAAAACTTGCAAATGCCTCTTGCCAATCCCCTGATGACAGCTCCTGCCCTGAGAACTGGGTAGGACCCCTCTCCCTGGTCTTTGGGAAGAGTTGTTTATGGGGATCCCTGAACCTGGTGGTTCCCTAGGGGTGAGGTGGCCCCATCCACTCTCATCCTAAATCTGCAGAAGAGTAAAAAATAAGACCACATAATTTAGCCTGGAGGCAATGCTAAGAGCACCCTCAAGGCCCCAACTCCCCTCCACCAAGTGCCTGGTGGGAGGTGGATGGAACATGTCAGTAAATGGAATATCCTCAGGGCTCTGGAAATTACTAGTTGCCAGGAGTGGAGTTACGTGCGATAGCCCAGGTAAAGCCTTTATCGGTTTGGGCTAATGTCTTTTTTTCCCCATCACTATGTATCCCCTCTATGCCCTCTTTCATCTCCACCCATCCCACTCCACCCCCAAAATCACCACCCCGTTCTCCATGTCCATGAATTTTCTTTTTTCTCTTTTGCTCACTCCCTCCACCCTGCCCCAAATCAGAGGATGTGTGATTTGAGACAGAGAGGAGGGAGAGAGAGAGGGAGGGAGGGCAGGAGGGCAGGAAAGAGAAAGAGAGAGAGAGAGAGAGATCAGTGGGAGAGAGAAACATCAATTTATTGCCTCTTATAAACACCCTGACCGGGAATTGAACCCAAAACTTTTTGGTGTATGAGACGACGTTCCAACCAACTGAGTCACCAGGCAGTAAATCTCATTGAGGTTATCTCATTTAGCCTTCTCAGTGACCTTAAAACTTGATCCGATCAGTAGCCACCTTTTTTCAGATTACCTAAATCACACAGCTAGTAAGTGGCAAAGCACACAGGATACCAAATCCTGATTTTTCCTCTCTAAATTTTGCAGCAAGCCCCAAGACTCATTGCTTAATTCTCACAACAATCCTAAGAAATCTGCTCATTTAATCTCCATTTTACAGATAAGGAGCTTAGCCAGGCTTCTGATACTTTGCTCAAAGTTACAAATGTCGTTTCAGGTCTCTTCAGGATTTAAACCCAGATTGACCATAACCACTGTTCCACGGCACCTCACAGCCTAAAAATGAATCTGCGCCCATCTGTCGATGGGACCCAAGGTCTCCAACAGGCAGCCCTACTGGGGACCTCAGTGACACGCAGCAACACCCATTCCACTGAGCACAGGGACCCACCTTCTTGCTCTACTCCCAACACACAAAACCTGCTAGGACTGGAAATCGGAATCACTGACTTTTTTTTTTTTTTTTAATCCTCACACAAGAATATTTTTCCATTGATTTTGAGAGAGGGTGGGAGGTGGAGAGACAGAGAGAAATATCGATGTGAGAGGGAAACATGGATTGGTTGCCTCCTGCATGAGCCCCAACCAGGGCCTGGGCTGGGGAGAAGCCTGCAACCAAGATACATGCCCTTGACCAGAATTGAACCTGGGACCCTTTGGTCCGAACAACGACACTCTATCCAGTGAGCCAAACCGCTAGGGACTTTCTTTTGTTGTTAAACCTCATTTTTCCATTGACTTTTAGAGAGAATAGAAGTGAGGGGGAAAGACAGAGAGACACATTGATTGGTTGCCTCACACACCTGCCCCAACCAGGGCCGAAGATTGAGCCTGCAACTGATGTACTTGCCCTTGACTAGAATCAAACCTGGGACCCTTCAGTCCGATGCTCTATCCACTGAGTCAAACTGACTAGGGCTCACTGACTTTCTTCAGCTCTCCCTGCCAAGCGGGAGCATCGACACCCCACCACCACCCTCCCAGAGACCAGCTCTGTTCGCCAGGGACTGGAGGATTCCAAGTAGACTGTGGTGAAGGCTCTAGATCCCTCGGACCCCACTGCAGTCTCCTTACCTTGGGAAGGTGCAATCTGGAAGAGCTGCTCTCTGAGGAAGGAGACGCCAGAGTGAGCCAGGAGATAGCTTTGACTGCAGTGCCTGAGCCTCTTTATATCTACTCCACCCAGCTCCTTCCTTAGGGCGGGACGGCCCCACCCATGCACTCCCTCCTTAAACCTATCATCGCAGCCCCCTCCTAGGGCGAATTTTATCCTCTCCTCAGGCTTAGAAACCTGGCTTAGGGGCTTATTTGGGGGCCTGCCCATGGGTTCTGCTCATACCCTCCGCCCTTGCTCTGATGACCCTGTCTGAGCAGGCTAGTTTGGCTCACACACATGTGCTATGGGGGCATTAGAGACCTAGGCCACTTGGTCGTCTGGACATCCCCCACCAGGGGAGAAGTTACGGACCTTGGCAAGACAATTCTAAAACTCATGGGGAGGAATAAAAAAAGCAAGAATATGGAAAAAAAGTTCAGAAGAAAGCAAAGATCTGAGATGGAACAGGCCCTAAAAGATATCAAAACATACTAAAAGACCATAGTTATCAAAATAGTATGGTAAAAGAGAACAGAAAGAGAAAGAAGAAAAAAGAGGGGAAAGGCAAACAAATAAAACCCAGTATAACAGCCTAAAATCAACAAGATGGATTAATTGAATAAAATAGCCCAGAAACAGTCCCTGCTAAAATTTCATAAAAAAGACATGTCAGCCCTAGCTGGTTTGGCTCAGTGGATAGAGCGTCGGCCTTCAGACTAAAGAGTCCTAGGTTCAAAAAAAAAAAGAGTCCTAGGTTCAATTCCGATCAAGGGCACATGCCCAGGTTGCAGGCTTCAGCCCCAGGAAGGGGGCTTGCAGATGTGGGAGGCAGCTGATCAATGGTTCTTTCTCATCATTGATGTTTCTGTCTCTCTCTCCCTCTCCCTTCCTCTCTGAAATCAATAAAATGATATTTAAAAAAAAAAAAAGAAACACAACACTATTTTTTCCCTTTGGCCTAGTCATTATAGTTACAGAGAGACCCACATCAGAAAAAGATCTAAAATGTCTGTATAAAATATTCATCATATTTTCAGGCTTTAAAAACATATGATAATAACCTGAAAACTTATTGTTTCTTAGAAGAGCAAATACCTTCCAATGGGAATTCAAGCACCTTTTTCTCTCTTAGTATCAAAGAGCATTACTTTCAAGGAAGAAAAAAACAGAGCAAGATTGTATTCTGAGATAACTATTTGGAATTTTTACCTTCAGGCTTTTCTAGGTCTAATCTTGTTTAGGCTGTGAGGTTATTTGATGTTGATCCATGAGCCCTGCTTTCTGGTGAGAAATGTGGTGAGGTGGGTGAATCTGTGGGCAAGAAGCTAAATAGTCTAGGCCGCAGTGGTTCTCAACCTTCTGGCCCTTTAAATACAGTTCCTCATGTTGTGACCCAACCATAAAATTATTTTCGTTGCTACTTCATAACTGTAATGTTGCTACTGTGATGAATCATAATGTAAATATCTGATATGCAGGATGGTCTTAGGCGACCCCTGTGAAAGGGTCGTTCGACCAACAAAGGGATCGCAACCTACAGGTTGAGAACCACTGGACTCTAGGGTGTATCATTGACATTGTCTTTGATTCTCAATGAGTCATTGAATCTTTCTGGGCTTCAGTTTCTTAATTGTAAAACAAAGATGCTAATACTGAAAAAAAAATATTCATCAGAGTGAAAAGAATAAAAAGGGGACCATACTATGAGTCCAAAATGGGAGCATGACAAGTAAGTTAAGACACTTTCATAGATAAATGAGACTATTTGCAACCACTCTTAAAGCTAGCATGTGGAAAACGATAAAGCAAGATCAGTGTTTGATACAATACAACAAAGAAATGCTGAATTCAAAACAGAAATAGGTGGTAAGAGAAAACAGGGTAAAACCAGCTAAGCCAAATGGGCGAACCGCATTCAGATTTATAAGACTGGTTGTGGGGGTAGGGAGGGAGGACTATATGTGAAAAATGGAGCGGAGAAATAAAATGGAGCCAATCTAGTCATGCTGCTTGCTTCAACTGAATGAGGTAAGAGGAAACGTTTCTATTCTTCCTTTAACTAATCTGGGAATTTAAACTGTTGAATTTTCCAGTCCTGCAACAATGCCTGGATATACATCAAACGTCCAGCCAACCATCTGATTACCCCCCTGAAGGACTAAGGAAGGGAGCACGTCCACCTACAGATCCCCATAGGTCCAGCATCGAGACTGCCTGCCGCTCGGCATGCAGACCACCGGTCATCTAGAGGAGCATCACCCCACAGGCTAGGAATGTAGGACAGACTCTTCTCAAGAATGTGAACCTGTTATTACACACAGACCCAGCGTCAAGCCCAGAGACTGGAAACCTGCCTCCATAAGGGTAAGGCAGGGAAAAACAGAAGAAGGAAGCAGGCCACTCCAGTCTAGTTACTAACAGAGTTTATTAAGGGAAACACATAGGAGGTGCATCTTGGGGGCTGCAAGACAAGGTGAATATTCTCTGTGCTGCTTGACAGGAGCCAGAGAGTGAACCGGGGTGAAGGGGAGAGGGGATGGTCACGGGTACTAGTGCATGAATGCTGCCATGCATGAAAATTACATGCTTGACTAGGACAGGACAATCTGTTCCAGAAACCAGCACATGGCAGGAGGTAGGAAAGGGGTGCTGATTTATGTCAGAATGAACAGAGAGTCTCTAAGGGGGCTTTGGGAGTATGCAATCACCATTCTGGCCTGGTCCAGCTTGCAGGTCTGACCATAATCAAGTCATAGAACAGTGTCTGCCCCCGACCCTCAGCTTTTCTTCCTTCCATGGAAGGGGCTAGAACACTCTGGGTATCACCTATTGTGATTCCTATTTGCAAGCCCTAAGAGTCTTAAATAAATCTTTTTTTTTAATCCTCACTGGAGGATATTTTTCTATTAGAAGCCCGGTGCACATATTCGTGCACTGGAGGGTCCCTCAGCCTGGCCTGCGCCCTCTCACAATCCGGGACCCCTTGGGGGATGTCGGACTGCCAGTTTCGGCCCGATCCCCGAAGGCCAGGCCTATAGTAGTGCATGAAACAGCAGGCAGCCGGGGAGGAGCCCGAGCCCTGGCTGGGTGCCATACTGCTCCCACTCATCCTGGCCCCGCAGGGCCTGCTGCAGCTGCCACTCTGTAGTGCTGCCACAGAGGCAGGAGAGGCTCCCACCACTGCTGTTGCACTCGCCAGCCATGAGCCCGGCTTCTGGCTGAGCGGTGCTCCCTGCCCCACCCATGGGAGTGCACTGACCACCAGGGGCAGCTCCTGCATTGAGCATCTGCCCCTGGTGGTCAGTGTGCATCATAGCAACAAGTCATTCTGCAGTTTGGTCAATTTGCATATTAGGGGTTTTTTTTAAATATATTTTTTATTGATTTTTTACAGAGAGGAAGGGAGAGAGACAGAGAGCTAGAAACATCAATCAGCCGCCTCCTGCACACTCCCCACCAGGGACGTGCCCGCAACCCAGGTACACGCCCCTGACCAGAATCGAACCTGGGGCCCTTCAGTCTGCAGGCCGATGCTCCATCCACTGAGCCAAACCGGTTCCAGCAGGGTTTTATTATGTAAGTAGATTGATGTTTTGAGAGAGTAGAAGGGGGAAGGAGAGGGAGAGAGAGAGAGAGAGAAACATCAATGTGAGAGACATATTGGTTGGCTGCCTCCCACACAAGCCCCGAGCAGGGCCAGGGACCAAGCCTGCAACCAAGGTATGTGCTCTTGATGGAGAATCGAACCCTCAACCCTTTGGTCTGAGAGCCAATGCTCTAACCACTGAGAAACCAGCTAGGGTTGCATAAATCTTTATCATTCATTTCTAGCAAAGCCTCTAGACCAGTGGTTCTCAACCTGTGGGTCGAGACCCCTTTGGCAGTCGAACGAACCTTTCACAGGGGTCGCCTAAGACCATCCTGCATATCAGATATTTATATTACGATTCATAACAGTACCAAAATTACAGTTATGAAGTAGCAATGAAAATAATTTTATGGTTGGGGTCACAACATGACAAACTATATTTAAAGGGCCAGAAGGTTGAGAACCACTGCTCTAGACATTGTTTGTTTGTTTGTTTGTTTGTTTTAATCCTCACCAGAGGACATGCTTAGAGAGAGGAAGGGAGAGAGAGAAAACATCAACTTGTTGCTTCCTATACGAGCCCGACCAAGGATTGAACCCACAACCCAGGTAGGTGCCCTGACCAGGAATTGAGCTGGCAACCTTTTAGTGCACAGGACAATGCTCAATGAACTGAGCCACTCACTCTGGCCCGGGCATCTCCAGACTCTTTTTGAGTTTGTTCAACAAAGGGAACTTTTAAAGCGTCCCTTATTTTTCCAAATTTTCTTTGATAGAATTTTTGTTTTGCGATTTAATAGTTTTAAAAGAATGTACCATAAATCTTTTATTTGATAAATGTACTTCAGCAAATAAATATAAAAGATGAGCCCTAACCGGCTTGGCTCAGTGGATAGAGCATCAGCCTGTGGACTGAAGGGTCCCAGGTTTGATTCTGGCCAAGGGCACATGCCTGGGTTTCGGGCTCGATCCCCAGTAGGGGGTGTGCAGGAGGCAGCCGATCAATGATTCTCTCTCATTATTGATGTTTCTATCTCTCTCTCCTTCTCCCTTCCTCTCTGAAATCAATAAAGAAATATATTAAATAAATACAAAAGATGGCAAGGAAAACAAAGGATGAAGGGCAAAAGAAAAAGGGATTGAGATGCTAAGAGACAAAAGCAGGCAGAGAGGAGATGCAAGCAGAGAAAGATGCCCAGACTTCCCGGGGAGTGAGACCAACTTGCACAGTAGGGGAGGTGCAGGCAGATCGGACAGATACTGTGATGGAGCCACTGAGATTCGGGGAACTGAGTGCGATCCAAGGACGGAGGCTGAAAGAAAGTGAAGCAGGGGAGCAAAGAGTCAATTCGGCTATCGTATCTATAAGTAGGACTTTTTCAAAAAACATAGCCCTCCAGATTCAAAAGCTGAGAGTGGGTACTTGCTATCGAGTTTTAGACATAGTAATATATTCATTCCTATTTAAAGTCTGAAAACACTGGGGTTTTTTTACTTCTCTTTTCTTCATTTTCCAGGGAGACAATGCTAAGTTTCTGGTCTGAGGAGTAAATGGCATTACATTTCATTTTGCAGAGAGAAAAGGAGAAAAACTTCAAGAATCAGCACTACCTTAATTCCGTAACTTGGTCTCTGAGTTATAAGCACACCTTCTCAGACCTGCCCTGCAATCTGGCTAAAACTAAGAGGAGGACCAGGTGCGGCCCATGGCTGGACAGTGTCTTTAAAATTCGTTTCCTAAGAAGACAGCCCTTGCTACTGCAGATGAGATGTGATGCCACTACTACTCATAGCTGCCCTCCTTGTCCACCTACAATGTGCCTGGCTGCACTCTGTCTTTGCAATCTTGACAATAATAAAAATAGTTAATACGGGTTAAGCCCCTGCAGGGTGAGGCCCAGCTGCCAGCACTTTAAGAATATTTCCCTATGAAAGAGGTACTATTTTGCCCAGCCGGTGTGGCTCAGTGGTTGAGCATGGATCTATGGACCAGGAGGTCATGGTTTGATTCCAGTCAGAGCACATGCCTGGGTTGCAGGCTCAATCCCCATTGGGGGCCCTACAGGTACAGGAGGCAGATGATCAATGATTCTCATCATTGATGTTTTTGTCTCTCTCCCTCTCCCTTCCTTGTTGAAATCAATACAAAAATATTTTTTAAAAAAACAAAGATACTATTTTGTTTCCCCATTTTGGGGTGATATAGAGTTAAGTTACTGGTCCAGCTATCATTCACCATTTCTGAAATGGGGAAACCAGAGTTCAAAGAAATTAAATAATTGGTCTGCAGCACCCGGTCCAGCTATCATTCACCATTTCTGAAATGGGGAAACCAGAGTTCAAAGAAATTAAATAATTGGTCTGCAGCACCCAGCTGGTAAGGGGCAGGAACTAGGGTTTGCAAACAGGTCTGTCTGACACTGACAAAATCACTTCTGGGCCCAGCCAGCATAGCTCAGTGGTTGAGCATCGACCTATGAACCAAGAGGGCATGGTTCGATTCCTGGTCAGGGCACATGCCTGGGTTGTGGGCTCGATCCCTGGTGTGGGGGGTGAAGGAGGCAGCCAATCAATGGTTCTCTCTCATCATTGATGTTTCTATCTCTCTCTCTCTGCCTCTCTGAAATCAATAAAAATATATTTTTAAAAAATCTTCCAGTGGGTGTGCTTCGGGAAGCTCCTCCTTCCTTGAATGAAACTCCTCTCTACTGGCCTCCAGTGGGCGGGGCTGGGACGCTGCTGCCCTGCACTGCAGGTGTGTCCCGTTTTCTTGAAACCCCATAGGCCTGCTGCTTTCCCACTTGTGCCCTAAATCTGTGATCTGTCTACTTTGTGGCGCTGCCCTTGCCACTGCTTAGGAAGCTGACAGTGCTGAGGTTAATTCACTCCTCTCTGCAAGAGACACGGGTGTGACCTGAAGGAGAGTCATGATCCATTTCCTCTTCCGGTCCCTCAAATAACAGATGGAGAGAGTTTGAAATTTGAACTACCTGGTACGATAATATGGAGCCTGTCTCTTCCACTCTAATGATTACTCGGGGGACTTAGAAATTCTAACAGCTTTCGGGAAAAGGAGCTCCGTGGCCCAAAGGACATTGGCCTTTGTGCCTGGTATCAGAGAAGCCTCAGCTAACGTGTCAAGTTCAGGCACCAGGCTCTTGTAATCCAAGAGATTTCTTGTCTTTCTGACACTCATCCATCTCAACCTTTCTGTGGTTTAACGTTTTTTAGAAATGCTCCCTTCTTAAGACTCTGTAATCTTGGCTTCTGTGACCTTCATTGTTCTGGTTTGCTGATTCCTGCCTCTGGGCTCTGGGCTGCCACTGTGGTTTTGTGAGAACTGTGAGAATAAACAATCTTTTCTGTCAAAGAAGGGAGTTTAGGAAACCGCCATTTTGAAACTGCAAAGTCCAACTCTCCCTTTTTCCTTTAAATTAGCCAATCGTGCAAGAATGTGAGCCTAAACTTAGACCAAGCAAGAGTGAAGGACAGACTGTGTGTGTAAGGGATAAAACCCCGAGCAGACTGTCCGCTCAGTGTGCATGCTGCCAGGCCCTGTGTTGGTGCGCACCCTCCTGCAGGAAGTGAAGATATTTGCCTGCTATCTGGCTCCCGAGTATCCTTTGTGTTCTACCAGGACCCCTGGTTTTGGGGCTTGCCTTCTTTTTTTTTTTTTTTAAATATATTTTTATTGATTTCAGAGAGGAGGAGAGAGAGAGAGAAACAACAATGATGAGAGAGAATCATTGACTGCCTCCTGCATGCCCCCCATTGGGGATGGAGCCTGAAACCTGGGAATGTGCCCTTGACTGGAACCGAACTCGAGACCCTTCAGTCCTTAGGCTGATGTTCAATCCACTGAGCCAAACCAGCTAGGGTGGGGCTTGCCTTCTTTCTAACAGTTTTACCCCTCCCCTGACCTCCCTCACCCCCTTTGAACAAGTTGCCTTCTCTGCTTTCTCTACAGTCAGCTGTTAACACCGCTCAGGGGCCATAAGTGGGGGTCCGTGGGCCTCGTACAGCCCCGTTGTTCTCAGGCATGGCTCCAGATGCATGTGCCCCTGGGCTCAGCGAAGCCTTGAGAGAGCCCAGGGGACATGACTGGACTTTCTATGAGCTGTGGGTGCCGCCAGATGTGAGCAACACAAAGGAAGAAAGAATTCCATCAAATTCAAGGTCTTCGGGGTTAGACAGAAAAGACATTTAAATATCCTAAGAACAAAAACACAAAAGCCCACAAAAATCAAATCTACTTTAAAAATGTAATAGGATAATGTAGCGCCTTGGGTGGAGATGCAGACTTCTGGGACTAGATTAGGGGGTATTTCCTTAAGAGTTTTAGAGCCCTGGGCACAATGAAAAAAGGATTAGTACTGAAGGGATTTTCCCCCTTAGATGAGTAAGCAAAATTAACCCCAGGGAGACTCAGGATTAAGAAGAGCTGCAAAGTCAATCAAGCCCAGAATATCAATATTTTTGTGATACATTTAGAAGTAATCTGTACATGTCTGTTATTCTAATTTCTTGAAATGTTAAGGAAAATTTAGCATGTTAGTACTTATAATAGGTTCATTTAGTCATTTTGCCTTAAAATAGGTAATTACATGATTGATTTAGACGAGAAATTAAACTGAAATTGTATTAAGTTTGTAAACCACATTGAAACACTTGAGAGAACTGAAATCCATCACTTTGAGGTTTAATTTGTTAGATTTATACAAACTATTTAAGTATCTTGGACGGTTCGATGTTATATTCAACAATTGCAATAATTCAAAGAAACCAAATATATTGAAAGCATAAATGAAGGTTAAAATGTAAACAAAGTACTTTTAAAATTGGTTGTTTAAACTTTGGTAGATTTATAAATAGTGCAAAGATACTTGTAAAAGGAATTTAAGCAGATGATGAGAGAAGAAGAGCTTTTAAAAATTGGAACTTGAACAAATTCAAAATAATTTTTAAAACTGAAATGTGTTCGGAATAACCCTTTCCATGCAGAAAAAACCAATCTCAAAGGCACACACACATAAAGAAAAACAAAATACACCCACTTGACAACTGGGTTGATCTTGAATGTAAGTTTTTCTGAGTATGTGACCCAAAGAAGTTTAAGAGCTTCCTGCTAAGGCAAGAGTCCCACAGGTCTAGTGGCTGACATAAAGCATCCAGCACTCCACTCACAACAGTCTGCAAAACCACTGTATTGGAGTGACCCTCCCAAACAGGTCCCTCCCACACCCAGCAGACTGTCAGCATTCATATGCCTTCTCCTTTGCCATAAACATCTGACCAATTACTTTCTTCTGTTGCTCTTTCTATTGAATTTCCAAATTCTATTGATTTCTGCATTTGCCTACTTCATTGCTCAAATGGATTCTATTAGAAATCAATATGAATTAGGTGATAGGTTGGATAGTTCCGTCTGCTTTGCCACAAAGCTCCAAATCACCACAAAACCCTAGGATTTCTTCCCTCTGAACGGTCCTTGCATTTGATTCCTTTCTCCCAGTCTGACCTTCTTCCCTTTGCCTCTCACACTAGCGTGAGCCCTTCGGGGAGGGCACTGGGACACCAGGACAGCCCATCTGATAACCAAGTCGGCTGCTAAGTGACGAATGACAGGGGAGCGTCTACAGTGTGCAGACGCTGGACAAAGGGATGCGTCACCTCCCGGGCAGGACGGAGCGGATGGCACAAGATCACACTACTCAGAATGGCACACAATTTAAAACACACACATTGCTTATTTCTGGGAGTTTCCATTTAATATTTTCAGACCATGGTTGACCCCAGGTAACAGACACCAGGGCAGGTGAAACCACGGATGGGGGGGACCGCTGTCGTGCACGTTGGACTGGTATGGCCATAGCAGGTTAGGGTGATCACCCACCCCCGTTTGCCTGAAATGAGGGGGCTTCCTGGGATGTGGGACCATTAATGCTGAAATGGGACAATCCCTGGTAAGCCAGGGCCACTGCGAGTGGAAGCTGAATCCATCAGACTCACCGATGGACCACATGGAAGGAAAAGAAAGAAATCTCCGGTGACTGCCAGGAATTTAGCTTGAACAACTGGCTGGGCGATGGTACTATTTACTGGGTGCCGGAAGCCGGTCCATCCTTGCTGCTTGACACAGTCGCTGCAGGAAAGAAACATCTGCACAGCATATGTTTCAAGGGACCTGGCATATATAGCATATTGTTCTTAATATGTTTGCTCTCCTTAGCGCCATGTGTTTTAACCAAGGTCACCTCTCCGAGAAAGGTTGTTTTCCCAGGTGGGGATTTTTCCCTGAGGTTAGGGAGGGGATACAACCCCTTAACTAAGTGCCAGGCGGGTAGTTAATCACTTTAACTACAAACAATCACGCTTAAGCTACATAATCTTTACTCCCTGGAATGGAGATAAGAAACGCCCTAACCTTTGCAATAGAAATTGACAGGATTAAAATCAACTGGTATAAATACAGATGTAACAAGACAATAAACACCAGAACTTGGCCAGAACTTCCGCTGGAGTTCCAAACCAGAACTTCCGCTGGAGTTCCAAACCAGAACTTCGCTGGAGATCCTGGCTAGAGATCCTGGCTAGGCTGCTGATCAACTGAAGGCTGTCTCCGTGTCATTCCTTCATTGCCGACTCCGTCCACACCTTTGGGGACCCCTGGACCCATTGGGGTTGGACCCCAACAACTGGGATGAGGAAAATGAGAGAGAAACAAATTCAGGGGGGAAAAAATCAAAAGAGTGGCTTTCTGAAAGCCCCAAAATGTGCTCCATAACCCCCTCCAAGCGGCAAAGCCACTACATAGCACTTGGGAGAGACCTAAGCTACCTCAGGTCTGCAGAAATCTACAGCGAACACAAATACTAGTAGGCATCAAGCCAATAGCAAAAGCCCTCTGGAATCTCATGCTTGCTGGCTCGTGGTCACAAATGAGCCATCCTTCCCAGAGAGAGCGAACGCATCCATTTGCTGCAGATGTGACGTTAGCGAAATCCAGAGTGGACGGGCCCAGACCGACCTGGGCCTCTGCGGTCTTGTGACAGTAGTTTTAATTCAATTCAAGATGAAGATAAAGATAGGAAGTCAGCCCTGGCTGATTTGGCTTAGTGGATAGAACGTTGACCTGCAGACTGAAGGGTCCTAGGTTCAATTCTGGTCAAGGGCAAATGCCCAGGTTGTGGGCTCAATCTCCAGTAGGCGGTGTGCAGGAGGCAGCTGATCAATGATTCTCTCTCATCCTTGATATTTCTCTCTCTCCCTCTCCCGTCCTCTCTGAAATCAATAGAAATATATTAAAAACTAATAATAATTTTAAAAAGTTAAAAAAAGATAGAAAGTCAGAGGGAGGGGTCACATCAAGTGCCATCCTTGTATTAAAATATTATTTTTCTTGTTTTCTTATTTTTCAAAAATATATTTTTATTGATTTCAGAGAGGAAGGAAGAAGGAGAGAGAGAGAGAGAGGGAGAGAGAGAGAGACATCAATGATGAGCGAGAATCATTGATTGGTTGCCTCCTGCACGCCCTACACTAGGGATCGAGTCCAAAACCCGGGCATGTGCCCTGACCGGGAATTGAACCGTGACCTCCTGGTTCATATGTCGATGCTCAACCACTGAGCCATGCCGGCCGGGCTAAAATACTACTTTTCTTGATTCCTGCCTGAGTTTGTGGGCAGCTTCTTACATTGCATGCCGGGGGCAAGGCTTCAGTCACCCTTCCCTCGCCTAGGGTCTTCTAGTTTGGCCTTGCTGGAGAGGGAGTCCTTCAATTTTAAAACCAGGATAGTCCTGGAGAAATCAGGAAGAGTTGGTCACCCTGCGAGTGCCCTGAGCACTAAAGCCTGGCTGCCAGAAATCAAATTCCGGCTTCCTGCTCTGTGGCGGGCACAGCCTCTCTGAGAAGGATGGGAGGAGCAGCTCCCTGGGGGGGCAGCTACTGTAAGTTCCTCTGAAGTGAGCTCGGGGCAATGCCTGGGACACCAGGAGTGCTTCAGAACATTAGCCGGGAGAATCTGCCACGTGCCCGCCATGCTCACAGCCTTGCCCTGAGGAGTCTGTTCTAGTGGGGGAGTCAGACTGAGAACAAGTGATACCAAGGATTGCTGTGCAGCACCTGTGCCTGAGAGGGTGCCAGGAATGGGTGTGGTCTCTTGGAAAGAAGGTTCTTTCACTGCTCTCCCATTTGGCAGATGGGCCACTCTGCCAGAGGGCAGGACTCACCTGGGATCCCAGAGGAAGCGAGAGGCAGACCAGGGATCCCACACCAGCCCTCGGAGCTGATCTTCTGCCCACTGGAGGAATAAACTCCAGCTGTTTACCTTACAGAAATGTCCTTGCATCAGCAACCACTTATGCTCATCACAGTTCTCCCCAAGAGGAAGCTTGGAAAAGCCTGAGCAGGTACCACAGGCTGTTTTCATGATGGAGCTGGCTGCTGGGGACCAGGCTGTGACAGAGGGTTTGGTTACTGCACACTCCTTTGCACTTTTGATTATTACCTACTAGAGCCCAGTGCATGAAATTCGTGCACAGGTAGGGTCCCTAGCTGCTGCCGGCTGCCACACGTCATAGCAAGCGGTTGAACTCCTGGTTGGTCAAACTCCCGAGGGGACACTTTGCATATTAGGTTTTTATATATATAGATTAATAAAGGCTAACAAAGTTAAAAAAGAAAAGAAAGATGAATTATCTTCAGGAGAACCTGAAGTCGGTTGGTCCTTAAATGCATTCAGTTTCAGCAAAATCTGGTTAGGTCCCCCAGAAAGGTCTTCCCTGGCCGACAAGGTGAGCCACCTCCCCAGGGTTAATTCACCCCGGGGGTCTGAATTCCAAATTCCACTGACAAGTGGCTTTCTGATAATCTCAGATAGGCCTGGAGACACTAGGCCTAGGAGTTTTTCCCTATGGGCCCCACGTGGTCCAGGTTCAAGAATAAGCATCACAGGACAGCTCCTGGGGAAGGCAAAGGAGTCATAACCAGCCTGACTGCTCTCTCTTCTCTCGGTTCATTGGAGGGACAGAAGGAATATCACAGCCAGTCACTCACATTTGGGATTAACTATGGAATCCAAGGTGACACCAAACCTGAGGCCATTCTGAGGGAAGCTCATTTCTTTCCTTCTGGTCAGGTGACAAAACTCACAATAAAGCACTGTTTTATTTGTTTTTAATTAATTTTATTTTTAAATTTTAAAAAACCTCTATATTGATTTGAACCTACAACCTTGAGGATCAGAATGATGCTCTGACTGAGAGAGATACCTAGCCAGGGCCAAAAGCATTGTTTTGAAAATAAAACATGGAGATGGTACCCTGGAGTAGGGAGTGCCCCAAGCAAAGAATTCAGAGACCAAGATGCAGGTCTCGGCTTTGTCACCCACCTCGGGCATTGGGTAAGGTTCCAAGTCTCTGAACCTCTGAATCTAGGAAATGGAGGTGAACTGATGTCCCCTCAGTCCCCTCCTGAGCTCTGACATCTCTATTCTGGACTTGTCCTCTAACATTCTCCTCCCCGCTGAATCTATAGTCTCGGACCCCAAGAACTGGAGTACCCACTAATTGGCAGTGTTTGGGGCACTGCTCCCCGAGGCAGGGAACAGGGCCTTCATTCCTTTTGTACATCTCCTCACGGAACACATAATCCCCAGTTTTGCACAGACTGCCTCTCCCTCACTCTACCTCCTCCTTCAAAATCTCCAGGATGTTCACTTCTGCCTCTAGCCTCACAGTACCTACTGGGGATGGAGCCCACAACCCGGGCATGTGCCCTGCCTGGGAATCGAACCACGACCTCCTGGTTCATAGGCCGATGCTCAACCACTGAGCCCTGCTGGCCGGGAGGTGACAAGTGTCTTGGGATCATCTCTTTTATGCTGAGCTGGGAGAGTCTGAAAACTGTTGATACTGGAGATGACCCCAGGGTGGAGACTGGTCTGGAGACCCAGAGGGTTGAGATGCCATTGAAAGGCAGTAAAGTGCTCCCCTCCCTCAATCCACATTCCTAGAGTGCTCAGATGGTCTCCACCTCCCTGGCCTCAACAGATTGGGCCAGAAGTGGACACATGATCTGAGTTGGACTAATCAGTTCCTTGCCTTGAAAAGTGTTTTTGTTTTTGTTTTTGTTTTCTAGCCTGGAAACACTGTGCTGAGATGCAGTCCTGCTGTGGTTGACCTGGTCAGGCCGTGTTCTACCCAGGATGCAGAGAAAGTCCATTTTGCAGGAAAGAGAGAGATGGACAAAGCAGGGTTCAAAATGACATTTGGGTCACCATGGCTCAGTGGTTGAGCATGGCCCATGAACTAGGAGGTCATGGTTAGATTCCGGTCAGGGCACATACCAGAGTAGTGGGCCGATCCCCAGTAGGAGGCATGCGGGAGGCAGCCAATCAATGATTCTCTCTCCTCATTGATGTTCTGTCCCTCTCTTCCTCTCCCTTCCTCTCTGAAATAGATAAAAACATATTTAAAAAATGACATTTGGAGGCAGTCTTGTGGGCATTCCCGTCCCTGGTCAGTTCATGGTCAAGAACTGGTGAAGTCGCCGAAACCGGTTTGGCTCGGTGGATAGAGCGTCAGCCTGCGGACTGAAAGGTCCCAGGTTCGATTCCGGTCAAGGGCATGTACCTGGGTTGTGGGCACATCCCCAGTAGGAGATGTGCAGGAGGCAGCTGATCGATGTTTCTCTCTCATCGATGTTTCTAACTTTCTCTCTCTCTCCATTCCTCTCTGTAAAAAATCAATAAAATATATTTAAAAAAAAAAAAAAAAAAGAACTGGTGAAGTGCAGGCTTGTGCGATTTCGGATGTCCAGAACTCATCACCTTCCAAAATATGTTTCCTTTTTCTCTTGGGGAGTGACCTCTCTTCACTGTGAGTTACCTTGCAGGGACCAGTCATTCCAGGGACCTGCCTCACTATGTTAGATACTCTGCCCACCCCAGGAACCGCCGTGTACTGGAGCATGTCCTGAGCCAGATGAGCACAGAGGCCTCTCCCAGGACATGGATCTGGGCAAGTGACTGACAAGTCCGTTCACCCCAGTGACCGAGATGGTGGTCCCTGCCGGCCCCCCTGACTTTGTCCCTCCAGGCTGCCTTGGGGCCTGCACCATCTGCACTTGGACACAAGCTCCCTGTGCCACATCAGCCTTCCTTACATTCCCTTTGTGTTAGCAAAACCAGAGTTGGTTTCTCTTATTTGCAACTAAGAGATCCTGACTGATAGAGTTATAGCCCCTGTGTGGGTTTCATGAGACAGCCCGTATACACCCCCTTAAATGAGCCCAAGTGAATTTCCATTTCTTAGGACCAAGAGTCCTTACAGGTTAGGGGTGGTTCCCGGACAAATCACTTTCCCTCTCTGAGTCTGTTTCCTCATGCTGAAAACGATGCTACTGATTCCTGCTGTGCAGAGAAGTTGGAAGGATGAAACGCAGCAATAATAATAAAGGTAATAAAGAACAAAGGTTAGGTAGTTCTTGACATGTCCCATGAGCTACTCCAGGCATTGCACGTAGTGACTCATCCAACCCTCACAGCAACCCTGAAAAGGAAATACTTTCAGCCGCATTTTACAGGTTAGGAAACTGAGGAACAAAGAGGCTAAGTCATCTTCCCAAAGCACACAGCTAACAAGGGCCAGGGCGCCTCAGTAAATGTGTTTTGTTCTTCAGTAAATGGTAGTTCTTATGTGTTCTTGTTAAAAGATTTCATGAGTCCAAAAAGTCAGTTTATGATTTGGGTAACGTCCCACGTGAGAAGGAGGGGCTGGCTGTTCAGGCTCCCACGGGAACAATGGCCAATTGACTGTGGAAGGTAGTTGCAAATCGTAAAATCACTCAGTCTCTCTCCCTCTCCCTTTTCACAATCCCGCCAGAGCCCTCCCCACTTCCAGGGCTTCCACTGTCCCCTCTCTGCACAGTCCTCCCTCAACTCTGCTTCCGGCGCAGGCCTCTCTCCTAAGAATCAGCACGTCCACCCACTGCCTGTTGGGTATTTCTATGTCAGTGGCTCATAGGCACCCCAAACTCAGCATGGCCCAAGAGAAACACTGCATCTCTACCCCAAGCCTGCTCTTCCTCTAGGAACCGTGGTTCTCAACCTTCTGGCCCTTTAAATACAGTTCCTTATGTTGTGACCAAACCATAAGATTATTTTCATTGCTACTTCATAACTGTAATGTTGCTACTGTTATGAATCATAATGTAAATATCTGATATGCAGGATGGTCTTAGGCGACCCCTGTGAAAGGGTCGTTCGACCGCCAAAGGGGTCGAGACCCACAGGTTGAGAACCACTGCTCTAGAGCCTCCTATTTCTGTGAATAATGTCAATGTCATCATCCTCTAAGCTTCCTAAACCAGCTGCCCAGGGGTCCCTCACTTCCTCCTTCACCCCAAATCCAATCAATCCACCACTAACCCCAGTCTACCCTGCCTGGACCGTCCTCATCTCTCCACTCCCTAGAGCAGACCCTCATTCTTGCCCCATCACAAACCACTGATCTCCAGTCTCTCAAGCCATCTCCCACCCCCTACTCCAAACCACATCACAACCGAAGTGATGCTTCTGAAATACAAATCTGGCCAGTCGAGGCTCTGCCTCATTTTCAGTGACTTCCTCTTGACCCCAAGATAAAGCCCAAATTCCTTTCTATGGCCTGTGAGACTCCCTGATGTGGGCCCTGCCTACCCTCCCACTGTAAACCTTGATGTTTTCCCTCTGGCACTCCCTGCTTCAGACAGAGAATGCTAAACATTCCCCTGGGTTTTTCACTATTCATTCACTTATTTATTCAGTCAACAAAAATTTACAGGGCCCTGCTGGGAGCCAGCTACTGGGAGACAAACATGACTTTTGCTTTTATGAGGCCTGCACTGCCTGGTGGATCTGTTTCATCGTCAAAATCTCAGCTTAAATGTCAGTTCCTGAAGGAAATGTTCCCCACCCCCTGAACCAGGCTAAGTCCCTTGGTGTGTGTTCTTAGCCTGTTTTTCTCTGCCATAACATATACTACACCTTACCATTGTTTAACCTCTCTCTTTCCTGCCAAACTGTCAACCCACAGGTACAGGCACTGGCTATCTTGCTCATCTCTGTATCCCCAAGCCTGGTACAAAATAGACACTCAATAAATCATTAATGAATACATGAATGAATAGCCTTATACTCAGCAAATACTCATACTCCTGGTTTTCCTACATGACTGTAAGTTTTGTTTTCTTAAACAAGAAAGATCATGTCATGTTTATATTTTTCTCCAAATACCCTCCACTTAATGAGTCTTTGTTGAATGGATGGACAAGTGTGTCTCCGTGTAGGAAAATAGGAGTCAGTGAGGATGGCTAAGGCAGGAAGACAGCATCTTTAGAAGACTGAGGCTTGTGGGGAACCCCAGGAAAGTGCAGTTACATGATCTGATTGTTCTACAGAGGGGCATGCAGTTCCTTGGGTCTCAGTGCTTGCTGTACAGTGGTGTCATGGGGGAAGTTGACAAAGGACTGACACCCAGGCCTTTTCCCAAGACCACAATCCAATCAGGCTGGGTTGAGGCTTGGGCAATGGAAGCTTTTTTAAATCTTCTCAGGTGGTTCTAACTGCAGCCAGACCTGGGAAGGTGTGGAGCCTCCTGGAATTTATAAGGCCTTGGCCAGATCTAGGGCCTCAGGTGTGTAGATAATCTGTTAGGGATTCCTGGGCATTAGATATAGACCAAGACTTATAATCAGAGGTGAAACCAAGGGAATGAAGACAGAAAAAGAAGCCAGGACTGTCCGTCTGGCATGGCTCAGTGGTTGAGCATTGACCTATGAAACAGGATGTCATGGTTCAATTCCCAGTCAGGGCACATGCCCGGGTTACGGGTTCAATCCCCAGTAGGGGGTGTGAAGGAGGCAGCCAATCAATGATTCTCTCTTATCATTGGTGTTTCTATCTCTCTCTCCCCCTCCCTTCCTCTCTGAAATCAATAAGAATATATTTTTAAAAAGAAAAAGAGGCCAGGACCAATTAACCATCCCTCCTAGCTATACACTTATTCTATGAGCCTTTATACTGTGAATTCACTGGGAATAACTTTATGGATAATTGAGCTAGTAGTACATAGTCAAAGGCAACCATGAAAAAGTTCCTGAAAAGATTAAACAAATTTAAATCAGTAGAATCTTCCGATAGCATAGAACCCCCTCAGGGGCTGCAGGGTCATCCACTCATTCTCTCATTCAACAAACATTAATCAAGCACCTATTATGTGCCAATCACTATTCTAGATACTAGGAAGGCTGCAGCTTGCTTGAGGCCAAATTGTCTAACCACCAGTATCTCAGAATGTGACTGTATTTAGAGACAGGGATTTTAAAGATGTGATTGAATTAAAATGAGCTCATTAGGGTTGACCCTCCACCAATGTAATTAGTGTCCTTATATGAAGAGGAGTTGAGGACATAGCCAGACACAGAGAAAGACCATGTGAAGACACAGGAAGAAGATGACTATCCACAAGTCAAGGAGAGAGGCCTCAGAAGAAACCAACCTGCTGACACCTTGGTTTCAGACTTCCAGCCTCTAGAACAATAAATTTCTGCTATTTAAGCCACCCAGTCTGTGGTCCTTCATCTGGCAGCCCTAGAAGTCTGATAGACAGCTAGCTGTAAACAAGAGCATGTCCCTGTTTCCTAAAGCATGCTTTCTGGGGGCTCAAATGCCTTGGGTCTCAGTGTTTGCTGTACAGTGGAATCATGTGGGGAGGCTGACAAAATACTGATGCCCAGGGCCTCTCCTCCAGAGACTTCCATCCAATCAGGCTGGATTGAGTTTACCTACTGCTATTTTTCAAAGCCCTGTAGCCCCTGTTGAATTTAATAAAATCCACATTCATTGAAAGAGTTCCTTAATTCTAAGTGGCACATACTTTGTACTCGATAAACTCTCAGGTTATGTAGTGTAAACTAGCCTGTCTTTAACAATTCTCTAAGACTTGCTAAGCTCCTTGTATGAACAATAGAAACGAGGCCTCAGGCTCAGAACCTTCCCCCAGCAGAAATATCTGGCTAGAACTGAGTAACATTGCTACTTTATTTTCCCCATTATATGTATTCTCAGGGTTACTTGTATTTAATAGCAAGTTTAATGAGTTTCCATTTGTAACAGTAACAGGATGTTTTCATTTCAGAAAAAAATTTAGGCAAAAAATAGTGATTAGACTTTTGAGAATAAATATTCAGTAAATCATAGCAATGTAGTTTGTGCATAAGGCAACAATCATGATGCTGGTTTGTAAATGATAAAAGCTTGAAAACCACCCAATGAAGTAATTTCATAAAAATTGCTAGTTTTACCATTTTCATTAATTCACTCACTTTTTAATTCCACCAACACTGAGCACATACTAGCTTCCAGGCATTATGCTAAGCATTTTCTCATAAAATATTTTACTTAATTGCAGAAATATATGAGAAGACAGGAACCACATCGGCCCCATGCATTGCTGTAGCCCCAGCACTTAGCACAGCTCAAAGGCACTGAAAATGTTGCCTTTGGATGATACATGCATATTTTTGAGTCAAGATCTAACATATTAGAGGATGAATATTCCAACCCAAAGTGCAAGTCATTAAGAATTGGTTGAAATGAAGGATCAGTTATTGATTATGTAACAAATATATATAATTAGTTACCTAATTATAGTCTCTTTAAAAATATATATTGTTGTGGGGAGGGTGTTTGTTATTCAATGAGAGTTTGGTGCTTTCTCCAAATATTAGATAAGCTGCCCTATAACCTACAATGGGTCTCTTTCCATCCATCAGTCGTCCATCATCCATCCATCCAATAAAAAACTTTTGGGGGAAATAAAACACAGGAAACCAATATTTTTCTCCCGAGAAAACTTGGTTGGCATCTGCAAAGCAATTAATAGAATTCTGCCAATTGCCAGGTGGGGAGAGGTGAAGCTGGCTACCACTACCCCTTTTTCCCACCCCCAAGGAACTGGTCCAGTTCCCCCACAATCCTCAAGCTCTGTGGGGCCTCAGCCCTGGTAATTAAGAGTTTGGAATTTGTAACAGGGATAGGGGTTGGATTTCCAAGTCTACCAAAGACTAGCTGTGGCCTCCCTGTCCCTAAGTTTTCTCACCTATAAAACTGGAAATATCCTATATAATAAAAGCCTAGGTGGCATCACGCCCTCGTGCGACGCCCTCACTTGACTTTGTCACAAGATGGCCGTGTGCACAGCGGAGGTGGGGCCCAGTGGTCGCTCCATGTGGTGAGGTCTGGGGGTCCCATGGCTCTGCATGGTGCAGAGGAGGCAGGTCGCAACAGGGGAGGGCAGTTGTGGGTGATCAGGCCCTGGCAGGGGAGGGCAGTTGTGGGCCATCAGGCCGGCAGGGGAGGGCAGTTGTGGGCCATCAGGCCGGCAGGGGAGGGCAGTTGGGGGGCAATCAGGCCAGCAGGGGAGCAGTTAGGGGATGATCAGGCTGGCAGGCAGAAGCAGTTAGGGGCAATCAGGCAGGCAGGCAGGCAGGCAGGCGAGCAGTTAGGAGCCAGTGGCCCTGGATTGTGAGAGGGCAGTCGGACATCCCCCGAGGAGTCCCAGATTGGAGAAGGTGCAGGCCAGGTTGAGGGACACCCCCCACCTCCCTCGCCACCACATGCACGAATTTTGTGCACCAGGCCTCTAGTGATAACATAAAAGAGGAATAAGTAAAGATGCATAAGCAATTAGAAGTATACCTGGCATATGGTCAGTGTTCAACAGATTTTGGTCATCATTATTGCTAGTATGTAATAACGATAATATTGTTAGGGAATGACTGGCCTGCAAGCTCACTTCATCTGGGATTTAGGATTTAGGCACATTTCTAATTGGATAATAGGTTTCAAAACAAGATTATGGAATTTTCACAAAGAAATAACAGCAGACTACCTGCCTGTGGTCACTTTCTATTTTGAAGGTAAAGGAGGTAAGTCACACCTTCAAGGCCAGGTCTGTCTGCACTACCTATAGTAAGTATTGATTAAACATTGCTGATTGGTTTCTGCTCTGCCCTACTAGGTCAACTGCTCAGATGTGGATGTCACTCTAAGTCCTTCGCTTGGCTCATGCAAGGCTCAATCTAATCTGGCCTGACCTGCTCGAGGCATCCAGCTTTACCTCCCACTACTCCCTTTCTGGAAACTTCCACTCCAGACAGGCCGGTTTACTGACTTGCCCCTAAAAATGTCACACAGGATCCTGCTTCCATTCTTTTGCTCATGCCGTTCCCTGAGGCTTGATCACCTTCCCACACACATTGCTCTCTTCTTAGATAAATTATAAGCACCCCTTTGGCTCCAAATCCAATCACACCTTTCTTAAAGCCTAATGTGGCGTCCCCAGAGGACAGGGGTCTCTCCTGCTTCAGAATTCCTCATTTGTAGTCTATTTGATTAATTTGGAGGCTCAGAAGAAAGAACATTATGAGGCCACTTGTATTATTGCCTGTGATGGTTAATTTTTTTGTTAACCTGACTGGGCTCACAGATGCCCAGGTAGCTGGGCAAACATTATTTCTGGGTATGTCTGTGAGGGTACCTCCCGGAGAGATTAACATTTGAATTGGTAGACTGGATGGAGGAGTTCACCTTCACTAATATGGGTGGGCACCACCCAGTCTGCTGAGGGCTTGAGCAGAACAAAAAGGCAGAAGAAGGGACAATTTGCTCTCACCACTTGAGCTGAGACATCCATTTTCTTCCTTCAGAGATCAGCACTCCTGGCTCTCAGGCCTTCAGACTTGCACTAAATTAAACCAATGACTTTCTTTTTTTTTTAATGTATTTTTTATTTTTGTTGTTGTTGTTAATATTCATCCCAGGGTATTTTTTCCATTGGTTTTTTAGAGAGAGTGGAAGGGAAGGAGGGAAAGAGAGAGAGAGAGAGAGAGAGAGAGAGACATCAATGTGAGCGAGACACATCTATTGGTTGCCTCGCAAATACAAAAGGGATCGAACATGTAACCCTTCGGTGTGTGGGGCCAATGCTCCAATCATTGAGCCACACTGGCCAGGGCCAACGACTTTCTTGGTTCTCCAGCAAGCAAAGGGCAGATCCTGTGTCTCCTCTGCCTCCATAATCACATGAGCCAACTCCTATCGTAAATCTTTCTTATCTATCTATCTATCTATCTATCTATCTATCCACCCTATTGGTTCTGTTTCTCTGGAGAACCTCAACTAATAATTACCTCAAACTAGTTTTATCTAATTTCTTTATGTAGACAGTAAGCTCCTCGATGACGTAGAATTCTTTCAATTCTATGAGCTCTCCCACAGGGTTCCCAAAAAGTCACCTTTTTCTTTTTTTTCTTTTTTTCAAATACTATTTATTTATTTAGAAAGTCACAGACAGAGGTAGAAAAGGTGAGCCAGCTGGGTTTCATGGGCTGAGGAAATGAGTTACAGAGGCAAAAGAAGAACCCTTAGAGCTTAGGAGAGAGAGCAAAGGTGTGCTCCTTGAAGGAAGAAGACAGTTCCCTTTTTTCTTGAGATAACCATATTTTTGTTGTCACTTGCAATCAAAATACACTTAACTTATCATCCATTAACTAACAGTGGGAAAAAAATTTGGATTAAGTTAAATAAATGCCACCAAGGACATTTAAAATATATATATATATATATATATATATATATATATATATATATATATAATTTTTTTATTGATTAAGTTATTACATATGTGTCCTTATCCCCACGTTACCCCCTAAAAATATATTTTTATTGATTTCAGAGAGGAAGGGTGAGGGAAAGAGGACTAGAAACATCAATGATGAGAGAATCATTGATTGGCTGCCTCCTGCATGCCCCCTACTGGGGATCAAGCCCACAGCCCAGGTATGTGCCCTGACTGGGAATCGAATCATGACCTCCTGGTTCATAGGTTGATGCTCAACCACAGAGCCACACCAGCCGGGCCCAGGACATCTTAACACTTGTATGTAGCCAAGAGATTCTCTTACTTCTAGGCAGGACCTATTTACTTGTGTCTGTATGTGTGTGATTTTTAGTTGATAAAAGAGAGAGAGAGAGAGAGAGAGAGAGAGAGAGAGAGAGAGAGAGAGATGGACTTGTTGTTCCACTTATTTATGCATTAAATGGTTGATTCTTGTATGTGACCTGACCAGGAATCAAAACCACAACCTTGGGGTATCGGGATGATGCTCTAACCAACTGAGCTACCAGGCCAGGGCATTGTATTTTATATTCATCTCTCCTAAGTTCAACTATACAGTTCCATCACAGTTACAAATGAATATTAGGGGAATGGTTGTTGTAGGCCTCGATAATAGAAAGAGCTGATAGCCAGGCCAAAATGAAGTGAGAAAAGCCAAGAGCCAAAGCTTCAACAATCACAATGGATTGTCTAAAGGCAAATTCAACAAATCCTACCCCCTGTAGGATGGGATGAGAGCCCAGGATGAACAGCCAGCATGCATGATGATGCCCTCCTTTATTCAGAGTAGGCTTAATTTTCTAATATCATCAATCTATAGAAGGCACAAAACCAAATAATTCCTTTTCATAAAATTTCTAACCCAAATGTCTACGTTTAAAAAAAAATGAGGCTCTGTAGAATATTTACACCCTGTGAATTCATACCTTCACTCAAGAAATATTTATTGAGCAACTGCCATAGACCAGGCACTGTCTAGCTGGTGAGGAAAGAGGGGTGAACAAGACATATGGGATCCTTGTTCCGCTGGAATTCACATTCTAGGTGAAAAAGAGACCTTAAGGAAGGAAATATTTATTTATTTATTTATTTAAAATAATTCTTTATTGTTGAAAGTATTACATATGTCCCCTTTTTCCTCCCACTGACCCCCTCCAGCTGCCCCCACCTTTTACTCCCAAGCAAGGAAATATTTAAACAAGGTAATTTCAGGTAGTAAGAAGTGCTATAATATGTATGGAAATGTATCAGAGACTTGGTAAACATTGCATGGGGTGGGGGATAAATTACATTGGGTGGCCCTGAAAGGCCTCGTCCAGGAAGGGATATGTGAGGTCATTCCCATCCTCCATTCCTGCATTTGCATCCCACCTTCCAGGCTTCTTCTCTGTCCCTTTCAGCTGGGAGACCCCTTGCCTCAGAGCCACTGACCAGCTTCCCTGATGTGGGGAGAAGAAAATGAGACATTCCTTCCCTGAAGGGGCATTTCAGTAACCCTACAAGTTCTGGTTTCAGAAGGAAGTTTTTGCAAAACCTGATGACTCCCTGGCACCAACCAATCAGAGGAGATCACGAGGGGGCACCCTGGAAAGCTGATGAATGTTCTATTGGGATTCTCCCCTAAGGTCTCCAGATAAAAGCCCTTGGTACAGGGACTGTGTGTGCGCTCTCTCTCTTTTTTCTGGAGCACACCAAGAAGGTACCCAGAAAAGGCCAGCAATGGGTCAACAGCTCTCAATGGAGAAGGTCATTTTATTCCCTGGGGTTTAGCCACCAAGGCTCTGCCCCCCGCTCCCCCCTGCCCCCCCCCCCCCATATACACACCCAGGAGTTGGTAATCAAACAATGACTGCCACTAATTCAGCCAGAGGTTTGAAGCTAGTTTAGCCTTGATGCGCTCTATACCAGTCATCCAGACATTACCTGGGCCAAGGCTTTCATGGCCTGACACTTTGATACCTTGACACAGCCTCTCCTCCAGAGCTAGCCACTGTCTCACTCTTCTCCAAAGTACAATCTGCAACTCCATTCATGCTTTTCGACTGCTAGCCTGCCTGGGAAGCTTACTTCTCTGTCCATCTGGACATCTGGCATCTTCCCCAAAGGGCTGGTTACAAAACTGCCACCTGCTTCCAGCGAAAATGTTGGAGCCGATTTCAGTTTTGCTTCATCTGCCTCAGGAATGTGAGTGATCCCGTTTAAGAAGATGCTTGATTAAGTGTTTAGAACCCGAATCCATTTGGTCATGCTTCAATCCCTAGAGCTAGCCCGTCTGAAATGGAAACGTCCCTGATCAAACATTGTCCTAGAGAGAAGTGTGGTTTAGCTGGTTCAGAGCACACAGGGATGGCTTCCTGTAAAGAATAATAACAGCAATTCCAACATATGAAGTCTCTGGCCAGCTCGGACCCTTTGGCCGAAGGGGACTCATATGCCACTAGACACCTGGCCTATGAGAGAAACACCATGTACAAGTCAGAGAGAAAGGAAGAGCCATATCATCAGGCCTCATTATGTAATTCACCCTCCCTCCCCCCTACGCTGCCCAGCCCCTCAGGTGGAAGTACTTAGAAACCAAGTTCACTGAGCAATTACTTATATAAAAGTTATTTCACAGGCCAGTAGAAAAATCTCTTTCTTGATGTGCTCCTGCCAACTGCAGACAGAAGCAACACTGTGGGAACCACACCAGAGATGCCTGATAGTCAAGGCCAATGACAGTGCAGAGGCCATGTTGTCAATACACCGGATGTCCAAGGTCACTCTGTGCCTAGGCTAAGATACCATAAGCCGGTGCAAGGACACAAGCACAATGACCCCACAGTATACTGCGTATGTATGCCCTTCTGGAGCCACAATATGATTGAGATAACTATTGGCAGGAAGCCTTCTTTGTCTCCGGAATAATATACAAGTTGCTGACCAGCTAGTGTGCTGCAGAGATGAAGCTGAGAGAGAAGCTCAGAAGGAGTTACTCTGTGAGGCTACAGAGACCAGCCGGTGTGCTCGGCAGAGGAGTGTGCTAGAGAAGCCGAGGCAGGCTCAGAGGATGTAGATCCTATGTGTGCAGGGGTGACAGGAGAATCTGCTGAGCCAGAGAGGCTGGAGAAGTTGCTGAAGCAGAGAGCTCAGGGGCCGCTACTATGTGAGGTGGTGAATCTACGGGGCAGTGTGCGGCTGCTCAGATAATAACTGTAGGTTCAGAGACTGATGCTGTTTTTATGGGAAAGATATGTATTTGCCAGCCGGTGTCCGGCAGCCTGCCTGTTAGGACTGCTGTGAAGGACTGTATTGTCTAATGGCTCTATGGCCACTGGCTTCTATATACCCAGTGTCCAAGAAAGTCCAGCCCTAGGCAGAGGGGCTCAGACCCAACAGTTAGTGTAGCGGGTATGGTTTGCGAAGGAACCTACTCTGGCGTAGTCGAGGAGAATTTATTTTTCTTCTTCTTTTTTCTTTTCTCTTTGGGACGAGGAGAATTTAGAAGAATATATGGACTCAGAGCAACTCAGAGCACCTGTGCTTGGGCTGTGCCCCCTGGCTGTGCTCTGACAAGCACCCACCCACAGAAGCTAGCAGAGAGCTGAGAGCAGGAACTCTGAGAATGAGACTCTCAGCCACTGTGGTTCCCACGCCCGTCGCCCAAAGCCACACTAAGAAAAGCACATGGCTTGGGAGGAGGCAGACCAAGGTGTCCTCATGACACCAAGGAAGGAAAGAAAAGAACTGGCTTCTGTGTAACTTGAAAACTGGTGTGTATTTCAACAGACAAGAACTCACTGGCTCAGTTCTGCCAGGGGAATATTTTTCCTCACACCGCCAGGTGTGACCTGGCATATATAAATACCTGAGTAGTTTCCTTCCATCACTGCTGAGGTGGAACCAAAGGGTCTATAAAGTGTGAAATGAGAAATGGACATGGTGGGGCTTAATGCTCAGATGATGTTGTAGTAGGAACAATAGGCCAGGTGCAGAGGGTTACCACGGCAGAGAGCCCCGGGTGCCTAGCAACGGGCAAAACAGTAAGCCCTTGCAGGACCACTCTGATAAGCATTAACCCCTGAAAGATGACTTCTAGGCTTCAGCTTCAGGCCCAGAAAAGCAGCAAAATCAGACGGAGTGACACCATGACCAACATCAAGACCAGCTGCATTAACTGATGAAACCCCTGGCACCCACCAATCAGTGGAGATCACGAAGGGGCACCCTGGAAAGCTGATGAATGTTCTATTGGGATTCTCCCCTAAGGCCTCCAGATAAAAGCCTTTGGTACAGGGACTCTGCGTGTGCCCTCTCTCTTTTCTGGAGCACACCATGCCTCTCTCCCCTCTTTTATCCCTCAAGGTGCATGTGTCTCTCCCTCTTTCTCCTAAGCTCCAAGGGCCCTTCTTCTACCTCTGTAACTTTCTAAATAAATTTCCCCTTATAATTTGAGTTCCTTGGCTCTGAATTCTTTCAAGCCAAACTCGAGTACCAAGGTTACTGAATGCATTTCCTTTCTTGCATCCTCCACACTTGGTTGCTGCTGCCGGCTCTGGACAAGTCCTTCTCCCCACCGGGCATACAGCACATCTCTCTCTGAGTCCTGCTCTGCTTTTGTTCTTTACTCTAAACCAGCGGTTCTCAACCTGTGGGTCACGACCCTTTCACAGGGGTCGCCTAAGACCATCAGAAAACACATATATAATTACATATTGTTTTTGTGATTAATCACTATGCTTTAACTATGTTCAATTTGTAACAATGAAATTGGGGGTCACCACAACATGAGGAACTGTATTAAAGGGTCGCGGCATTAGGAAGGTTGAGAACCTTCCTCCCACCACCAGACTTATCTCAAAATACTGTTTCATTATATTGGAATTCAGCTTCAAATGCCATGGCTTATTGGTCCAGTTTCCTGAGTCCCTGCTCTCTCACTGTGTCAGTTAACACCACCCCCACCCTAGTGTTGGCCCCAGAATACTTGTGTGCAGGCTTCTTCCCCGAGGCCGAGCCCTTCGAGGTGGAGACAGTTCAGAATCAGAAGAGTTGGCCCTCTCTTTCCTCCTCGGTGGAGACAGTTTGGAATCAGAGCTCTGGTGTCTCGTATTCCGTGGAGGTCACAGATCTGAATCAGAGTCTTTCCGACCACCTCTTGGGTAGGAAGAGGAGTCCAACGTGTGACTCTGATGTCCTCTAGGTGAAGAGCTTGTATGAAATTTCCTAGAACTGGTAAAGAGCCTTATTTCCAAAATGGAATTTTGCCTGCTTTCTTTCATGGCAGAGAGAGGGCCGAGTCATATTCACACTTGCTGTTCTTCAGGGTGGAGGGATGAGAGGGTCCTGGCCCCTTCTGATGTGGAGAAGTTTGGCTAGAGGCTCTTGCTGGGGCTTTACTGGTTTGGGTTCTGGCCAGTGAGTGAGGAACACTAGGATCCAAATCGGGGGAGTCATGTCGGGCCCTCCTGAGTTTCCATGTGTTAAAGAAGTCGAGTCCTTCTCGGTTGAGATGTGTCAAGGGAGCTGTTCTGAGCCCTTCGGTGGGGAGAGACGTCTGAGGACCTGTGCTGGGCCCTCCTCAGAGGAAATGAATCTGGGGAGTCATGACTGAAATGTCTGTGTGAAGGTAGATCCTCACTGTGGCCTCCCAGAAGCTTCCATTTGGTACTGGAATGAAAGGTTTCCATCTGCTTTACATAGTCTGATTGCTCATCCACACATTCAGCCAGTATCTTGAATCCACCTTGTCCTCTCTGGGAGGAGTACCAGGCACCGCTGCTCTCTCTCTCTCTGGGTCCAGTTATGCCTCACCAGGGCAGTGAGCACTCCCACAACTGAGCGCCCCATTGCCAGCGTGGCCTTCCACAAATCCAGCCTCTGCCCTGGCCCCAGGTCTGCAAAGTCCTTTGGAAGGGTCTATCGGGGTCCTTTCCTGCCTCCCCCAGGATGATCAATGGCCCTTTAAAAATATGTATTTTTATTGATTTCAGAGGAAGGGAGAGGGAGAGAGAGAAACATCACTGACGAGAGAGAATCATTGATTGGCCATCTCCTGTATGCCCCCTACTCAGAATTGAGCCCACAACCCAGGCATGTGCCCTGACAAGGAATCGAACTGTGACTTCCTGGTTCATAGGTCACCCTCAACCACTGAGCCACACTGTCCTGGCTAAAACTACCTTCCTCAGTAGACTGTGAGCATCCTGAAGGTTGGAACCATGTCTTTCCCAGTGCCTCAGGCACCAAGAAAGTGCTCAATAAATGCTTGTAGAAAGAAGAAAGGAAAGAGGGGTGATGGGGAGCCCTTTGAGCTTCCTGTGTTGTCATACTCCACTGAAATCACATGTCACTCTGCTCAGCTAACTGCTTAGACTGTAAAAAGGTCACCCCAGTTGAGAGGTCATGGTTTAGCATCTACTCTACTCCTCCATTTGGGGGGAATCCCTTAGTGGTAAGACCAGCTTCATATCATGTGGCCTGTGCAGTCTCACAGGACTCACACTGAGAGGGTCCCCATACTTGCATTAATGTTCTTCTATCGCTGTGTTAAAACTTTTCATACATTTTTAATGAGGGATCCACCCCACACTTTTCTTTTTGCACTTAGCCTTGCAAATTATGTAGCTGCTCCTGACTGGTGGGTGTGGAAATCATGAAGGCTGGGGCTCAAAACTTCCTACTTTTCACCTCCTGGGAACAAGACAAAGATCAAGTCCTTGTCCTCTGAAGTCTATATTTACCAAGCATTCATTATCTGAAGGCTGACTGAATACTTTTTGTATATCTTTCTGCTGCTATTTTTGCTTTTTGCATATCTATCTGATGCTATTTTTCAAAGCTATGTAGTCATTGATGAATTTAAGAAAATAAGCACTTATTTGAAAGAGTGTCCTGAATGCCACTGAAGTAGCATTTTAACATTATGTATAGTTTGTACCAAAGAAAGTCTCAGTTGGATTCTAGTACACCTTTTTTTGTTTTAATCCTTACCCAAGGGCAGAGAGAGAGAGAGAGAGAGAGAGAGAGAGAGAAACAACTGGGGATTTTTTTTTTTAAATATATTTTATTGATTTTTTACAGAGAGGAAGGGAGAGAGATAGATAGTTAGAAACATCGATGGGAGAGAAACATCGACCAGCTGCCTCCTGCACATCTCCCACGGGGGATGTGCCCGCAACCCAGGTACATGCCCTTGACCGGAATCGAACCCGGGACCTTTCAGTCCGCAGGCCGACGCTCTATCCACTGAGCCAAACCGGTTTTGGCAACAACTGGGGATTTAACTCAAAATTCTGACTGGGAATCAAACCAGTACAATGGCTTTTGCTGTAGACTCTTCTCCCTTCCACTCACCCTGAGGTGAGATTTACAGTAACACTAGAGGCCCAGTGTATGAAATTCATGCACTGGTATGGTCCTTAGCGGATGCTGGCTATGGCTGCTGGTCAGGGCTTTCCTTCATTCCTCATCACCCCCTAGTGGTTATCGCAAGTCATAGCGAGTGGTCAAGCTCCCAGGCCCTTGAACTCCTGCCCGAGGGGACAATTTGCATATCAGGCTTCTATATATATAGACTAGTGACCTGGCGCAAAAAATCGCACAAGACCCAGGACCCCAGGGCTCCTCGATGGATTGCCCCAAAGAGGTAGGCGTGCTCAGCCACCTCCATGGCGCGCTCAGCCACGGGACCCCCAGGCCTTGCTGCGCGGAGCAGTCACCAGGCCCTGCCTCCACAGTGCATGCAGCCAGGGGACTCCCAGGCCCCACCCACCCACTCGCACCTGCTGCGCAAGTATCTTCCTTGTAATGACGTGAGGGCATCATGGCATGAGGGCATGACAACCACCTAGGCTATTATTAGTATAGATATGACACACCTTCCTCAGGGCACTCTGCCTAACTGTGTCCTACCCTGGGTCTGCAGGTAGCACATTTTTCCATTTGACCTAATTCAGTATTGTGGTTGGTTGGTTATACGCTCACCTCTCTCTCTAGCTGCTCTCCTGATAATAATAGCTAAGGACTATTTCAGACTTACCCAGTATTCAGTCTGTCCTGAGCCCTGCATGTATCCTGAGAAGAGCATTATGGAGCCATCATAAGCATAAAGCCAAACTATTGGGTTTGAACCCAATTTCCACCATTGTGAGCCATAACAAAAGTACCCATATCTGCACCTTGTTGTGAAATTAAATGCGTTAAAGAAAGTGTTATGCTTAGTCCAGAGCCTGATAAACACTATATTTGCTATTATTGTTATTTCTGTATCATGAGGGATATTTTATCATCATCATCATTATCCACATTTTTGTTGATGAGAAAACTGAAGGGAATTTGTCCAATGGCACCCTTTAGTAAGTGATGGGGCCATCAAAAATGGCCTGGGCTATTTGGATCCAAGTCAGGGAATCAAAAAATATGGCTTGAGATGGTTGGTCTGAATCCAGAGCTGGACTGTTTCACCACTAAGTACTACCACTTTCCCTCTGGGACCACCTAGCTGACTGTGGTCCAGCAGACCCCAGTTGTTGTTTTTTCCAGGTCTAATGCATTCTTTGCAATCCTATGTCTGGGTCTTATATGCATAAAGTTGCCATGTTGTAACAGTGCCTACTGAACTGCATCTTGTTTTTTCATTGAGTCTTCTGACTACCAATCTCCAATCTATTATGGAGGCTGGGGTAGGAATTCAGAGAGGGGGTGAAGGTAGGAGTAAAGGCTGGGCCCCGGTGGTGTAGGGCAGGAAGAGATTGTGTGATGGTATAATACAGCTCCCATAATATGGTGGATTAACATTTCCTTCTTTCTCCTCACGTCTCCTCCTGCACTGCAGAGGCTGGGAAGTTACGAACTACAATTCCCAGATGCCCACGAGGATCCACCAACTGGGGGAAGTGGGGACGGGGAGGCACACTTCTGCTGTTTCCTCTGGCAAGCCCCATTGCTGTGGAGTCTGGTCTTTCCAAGTAGCATCTTTTTTTTTTTTCTAATTGATTTTCGAAAGAGAGGAAGTCGGGGTGGGGAAAGAGAGAGAAACATCAATCGGTTGCCTCCCATACCGGGAATCAGACCCAAAAACTAGATATGTGCCCTGACTGGGAATCAAACCCGAGACCTTTCAGTGCATGGGACGACACTCCAACTACTGAGCCACACTGTCCAGGGCACAGTTGGTAGCATCTTTGATTGTAGAAGGCAATCATGCCCTTGGTGCCCCCTCGTTCTGTGGTGTGGCTCTCAAAGCTATCACTGAAATCTCAGTGGGTACCTTCAGCCTCCGGAGTAATTCTATTCTTTTTCTTTCTTTCTTTTTCTTTCTTTTCTTTTTTTTTTTTTTTTGAGAAATTCTACTAACAGTATTAAGTCTTTTGTCAGCCTATGTCAGGAGCTAGAGTGGATTATGTCTCTGCCTTTGAATCCTGACCAAATACAGCATCTGAAAGGTGGAAACTGGGCTATGACTGAGGGGAACTTGTCTCATTATCAAATATCTTTTTTAAGTATAGAAAATACTGTGATAACATCTCTGTATCTGCCACCCAGCTTAAGAAATAAAGTATTACAAATAAGATTGATGATGCTGTCCTAGCCGGTTTGGCTCAGTGGATAGAGCATCAGCCTGCGGACAGAAGGGTCCCAGGTTCGATTCCGGTCAAGAGCACATGCCCAGGTTTTGGGCATGGTCCCCAATAAGGGGCATGCAGGAGGCGGCCAATCAATGATTCTCTCTCATCATTGATGTTTCTGTCTCTCTCTCCCTTTCTCTTTCTCTCTGAAATCAATATATATATTTTAAAGATTGATGATGCCTGTTTCCCCTTTCCATTTGAAGCCCCTTCCACATACCCCAGTAAACCACCACCATGAGATGCCTTAGCATGTGTTTATACCTTTATCTCTCATGCAGCCTCCACCACATGCAGCATGATTTCCCGTGTGTCCTTCTACAATGCTTCTTGTTGCTCCACATTAGCTTTATGGTGGGTGGTATCTCATGTGTGAATATATTTCATGCATGATCCCATCACAGTTTATTCTGCTATTGAGAAGGGACATAGTTTATCTTTCTAAAGTCTATCTGGGGTGGCATTTCAAATGTCACAAGTTAGAGAAGTATGTGAAATGCTCTACTGATAATGGGGCCTAGGCCCCACTATGACCAAGGCATCACATCTACATCTTGAAACAGTGCAAAGGCTGACCAAGTCTCATCTCTGGGGCAGGATGCCCGTAGGGTCCCACCCTGGGGTCCCCAAGGCGCACCACTGAGGCTGTCCTTGATGGGCAACACCAGACTTGCTACCGGGAAATGAAAATCAGGATGCAGTGGGTGACTGGCTTCTAAAGTCCCCCCAGCTGTGACCCCCCACCTCCCCTACCCCTGTTCTGGGAAGATGCTGATGAACTCACTGACCAATCATGGAGAATTCCAACACCTTTGCCAGGAATCCTAGATGAAACTGTAGCTTAACTCAAACAATTCAGGAAAGTCCCTGAATCACCAGGGCTAAAAATTAGTTACTTTGTCACCCGAAGCACTGAATCATAAGAAGTAGAAATGCTAGGTTCCAGTCCAGCTAGCAGAACTCCTCTGGACACTGCTGTGGGGAGCGGGTATGGCTTTGTAGATCAGCACACAAAAATCCCCTCCTGCCACTTTTCAGGTGTGTGACCTTGGACAAACTGCTTCTGGTCTCTGAGCTTTGGTTCCCTTGTCTCTAAATGGGAGACTAAAATAATAATAAATGCGAAAGTCTCAGTGCTTCATTCCCACCTCTTTGGGTATGTAGGGGCCCAGGGCAGGCCATCTCAGGATATTTCAAATGAAAATCACTTGAGAAGCAGTGGGTGGGGGGGAAGCATTCTCTGACTCTCCTCTGTCTCTAAAAGCAGGAAATAACTCTCCCTGCTCTCTCAGGTATCCTGCTTCTGCTGAGACAACCTTATCACAAGAGTTACAAAAATCCAGGAAGAAGAAGAAGAAGAAGAAGAAGAAGAAGAAGAAGAAGAAGAAGAAGGAGGAGGAGGAGGAGGAGGAGGAGGAGGAGGAGGAGGAGGAGGAGGAGGAGGAGGAGGAGGAGGAGGAGAAGGAGAAGAAATCCACAATGAAAAAGCTTGTATAAACAAATCTTGTAGCACCTTATAGATTTTCTACCTCAGCCCAAACCTTGCTTAGATTCCTTTTTCATGAGCATTAACTTTCTTTGTCCTGTCAATTTCTCACAAATGTATTGCTTCTTTGTCAGAAAAGGTGCCTGGTTTGATCATTGAGCCTTGTTTTATGGCCTTAGCCTCATATTATGAGCCTCCCTTGCTCTTATATTAAACTAGAGGCTCGGTGCATGAATTCGTGCCGGCTGGAGGGAGGGGCCTTGGGCAGTTGGTGGGCCAGCCCCGCCCTCTGGTCGAACTCCCGGTCAAACTCCCCATCGAGGTGACAATTTGCATATTAGCCTTTTATTATATAGGGTTGTTTTTTCTCCTGTTAATCTAGTCTTGTATCTATTTTATTATCAGTCCAGCCATAAGAACTAAAGAAGGGTAGAGGGGGTGAATCCTCCCTCTTCTGACAGGTAACAGCATCCAAATTACTTTCTGGGGAACCACCCCAATACCACTCATTATTTATACATTTTGGGTGGTGCCTCTTCCCTTAACTTCAGAGGTGCATGGAGGTCTCAGGCCTGGGTAACAAGGTTACCCATGTTCCCAACCCAACCATTGGTTCATAAGCAGGCACATGAGCAGTTAGAGCCAATAAAATGTAATGCGACTTTTATTGGAACTTAAGGGACTCTTTCCTGCTGAACTTGAACTTGGGAGGATGTAAGCCTGGAGTTGCAGGAACTCACCATATTTTCAACCAAGAATTAAGGTCATACAAAGACTGATTTTGCTGACTGTTTTTGTTTTTGTGTTGCTGAGAGATGGAAAGAAGCCAAGTCCTAGTGTCATTATTTGAGTTCCCGGACCAAGTTATACTGAAGACCAAGATCTACTCTTGGCATTTTTCAGTTTCTTATTAACCAATTTGTTTTGCCTAAGCCAGTGTGAGTTGGGGTTTGGGGTGTTTTTTGTTGTTTTTTTTTTGGTTTTCTTTCTTCCTTTCTTTCTTTTCTTTTCTTTTCTTTTCTTTTTTTTTTTTTTTGTTGTTGTTGTTGTCACTTGTAGGATAGTAAATCTTAACCAACATTGTCTCATTGGGTAACTACCAGGACTAATCAAGATGATATGAAAGATACCAACTGTGGGCCAGATTCCCTTTCCCTGTCTTGTTCTTGTTCTAATCCACAGCTATCTTCATTTTACTGATTTTTTATTTTATGTAATCCTAAATTCATTCTGAGTTTCTAGAAATATCTGGGAAGTATATTAGAAAGTTGAAAAAATTAAAGATGCTTACCTTAAGGAAAAAATGATTATTTGGCAAAGCAATCCCTTCCTAGAAATATTTAAAAGGCTGTCATATAAAAATAATCAGATTTCAACTTGGAGAATGTAATTGGGTGGAAGTTATCAGAAGACACTTTGCTTCAATGGGAAGAAAAACTGTTTAGTAACAATAACAAGCTCTGACTGGCTCCTCTGAGGCACTGGGGTTTCCCATCCCACTGACCTTCCTGTTGAGAATGGGCAATCATGGATTGTGACTTGTGGAGGGGACTCCTCCTTCAAGAAGACAGTTACATGGGTGGCCACCAAAGCCCTCTCACTTATAGGATACTAGGATTCTAAGTGTCAATTACGACTACCATTTATGCCCCCAATGTAAGAGCATCTTCATTGTTTCCAATGAAAAAAGATTTTTGAGCAATTTGAAGATATAAACTTTTAGAAATACAAAAATGAAATAGTCTGTTGACATAAGAATGTCTGAACCTATAAAAAATGTTATAAACCCTAGCTAGTTTTGCTCAGTGGATAGAGTGTCGTGCCTGTGGACTGAAGGATCCTGGGTTCGATTCTGATCAAGGGCACATGCCTGAGTTGCAGGCTCGATCCCCATGCAGGAGGCAACTGATCAATGATTCTCTCTCATCATTGATGTTTCAATCTCTCTCTCCCTCTTCCTTCCTCTTTGAAACTAATAAAAAATATATATTTTTTAAAAATTATAAGATTTCATTTGAGCCAAAATTGCCAGGAAGCAAGATCTCAAATGCTTCGGAGAATGACAGTTTTGCAGTTTTACACATTTGAAATTAAGGAGGGAAGTGAAGGGAAGGAAAATTACATGATGGTAGGAGAAAACAAAATGGGATTAAATTATACGGTCCTATATAATAAAAGGCTAATATGCAATCGACCCAATGGCGGAATGACCAGTCACTATGATGCACACTGACTACCAGGGGACACACACTCAATGCAGGAGCTGCCCCCTGATGGTCAGTGTGCTCCCACAGGGGGAGCGCCACTCAGCCAGAAGCCAGGCTCACAGCTGGCAAGCATAGCGGCAGTAGTGGGAGCCTTTCCCGCCTCCGTGGCAGCGCTAAGGATGTCCGACTGATGGCTTAGCCCACTCCCCACTTAAGCCATCAGTCAGACATCCCCCGAGGGCTCCCAGACTGTGAGAGGGCACAGGCCAGGCTGGGTTACCCTCCCCCCCAAGTGCATGAATTTCGTGCACCAGACCTCCAGGAGTAAATAAGATTACATGCTCTGTCAGCGGTGGTTTCACTTATTTCAAAGATGTGTTAATCTAGATGCACAAAAACAATGGATAAAACTTGCTTAAGGCAAAGAGAAACCATTTATTTAAAAAGTTATATGCCTGGGTGTGACTACCCACCATGACCTGCCCAGTTAGTAATTTATGATCAGATTACCCTGTGAAATTACTTTCCTTAGAACTCCTTTTTCATCCATAAGTCAAATATCTATTCATACTTTTAACTTATTATATCAGCTACATAAATCTTTATGTTTATATACTATATAAAATTATCATATGTGAATTTAGAAAAGTTGGTTTTTTCATTCTCATATTTAGTGAAATAACATTCAAGTCCTTTACATGTACTCTGACATTACTTTCTTTTTTATTAGAGTCACTTTTGAACTGTATAATGTTGGATTTTTTTCAATAGTGTTTAACTTTTAGAGTTCTTAGAGTTCTGTCCTATAAGTATAAAAACACCCTTAAGATAGACATTCTGACAGGAAAGAGACTTTTTCACTGTAAGTCTAAAATTTTTATCCCTTAATCTCTCTGAAACCATTGCAAGGACTTCAAATTCTTTTTAATTGAATTTATTGGGGTGACATTGGTTAATAAAATTATACAGGTTTCAGGTGGACAATTCTATTATACAGTATCTGTATATTGTATGTTCAACTCCCACAAATCAAGTCTCCTTCTACCACTATTCAACCCCCATACCCTATTCTACATCCCCCATCTCCCCATTGTAAATGATTTTTTAAGAAAATGGGTTTTCTTAGAAATTCAGCTATAATAGTGTAGAATAAACAATACTTAGCAGTTAATAGAATGTCCTGAGTAAGGGAAGATACAAAATCACATACTATGTGGTATGATCCAAAATAAGATGAAAACAGATATTTATATAGATACAAAGAAAAATATGAGAAAGGGTACACCAGAAGATTAATAGTAGTTATCTCTGAATTGTGGTTATTATGCATGCCATTGTTCTATTTTTTAATACTTTTCTGTATTTCCAAAGTTTCTATGATCAATATGAGTAATTTTTACAATGAGAAAAAAACTAGTTATAAAAATAGATGTCTGAAAGATAGTCATAGAGTATAAACTGCTCTTCCAGCTTCTGTGAGGTTTACAAGATGCAGTTAGACCAGGGGTCACAAACTCGAACACTTTCATGTAACTAACATAAATGAGGGAAGTGGGCCAATTATAATATGGTAGGCACTGTGAGGACTGTAGCAAATTGTTTAACTGAAGTAGGGCAGCCAATTATTGTCAGGCAGGGATGTGAGCCCAGTGTTATCAAATGCAACTATCAAATGGATATTTATGTAAAACTAGAAGCTCCGTGCACAAAAATTTGTGCACGGGTGGGGGGTCCCTCAGCCCAACCTGTGCCCTCTCACAGTCTGGGACCCCTCGGGAGATGACCACCTGCTAGCTTAGGCCCGCTCCCCTGGTGGCAGATGGCATGCCCGATCCCGCGGTGCCTGCCCCATCTCCCCTGGTTGCAGATGGCAAGCCCGGATCCCGCGCTGGGGCAGGCGGTGGCTGGGGATCTCACTGCTGCCCGCCCCACCCGCCCCGCCCCACACACCACAGGCCCTGATCCCACGCTAGGGCAGGCAGTGGCTCCGGATCACACTGCCGCCTGCCCTGGGCCGCAAACGGCAGGCCAGGATCTCGTGCTGGGGCAGCCAGCGGCTAGGGATCGCCCTGCCGCCAGCCCCAGGCGGGGTGGCGCAGCAGGATTTGCCTGCAGTATGCAAATTAGCCGCCATCTTTGTTGGTGGTTAATTTGCATATCACGCTGATTAGCCAATGGGAGGTGTAGCGAAGGTATGGTCAATTACCATGTTTGTCTATTATTAGGTAGGATTCCCCTCACTCCTTTATTTATTTATTTTGTAAATAGTGAGAGTCAAATAAAATTGTGTTCCAGTTTGCCCTATCTGTGACCTCTAAATTAGATAGGATTCCTATTCTTTCTGAACTGGTACTCAAACTTTTTGTTTTTATTGCCAAACTACAGATTTTATATATATATGTGTGTATATATATATATATATATATATATATATATATATATATATCTCCTATATAATAAAGAGGTAATATGCAAATTGACCATCACTCCAACACACAAGATGGCCACCCCCATGTGGTCAAAGATGGCCGCCCCTATGTGGACACAAGATGGCCAGCAGGGGAGGGCAGTTGGGAGGGACCAGGCCTGCAAGAGAGGGCAGTTAGGGGTGACTAGGATGGCAGGGGAGGACAGTTAGGGGTGACCAGACTGGCAGGGGAGGGCAGTTAGGGGCAATCGGGCTGGCAGGGGAGCAGTTAGGCATCAATCAGGCTGGCAGGCAGAAGCGGTTAGGGGCAATCAGGCAGGCAGGCGAGTGGTTGGGAGCCAGCATTCCTGGATTGTGAGAGGGATGTCCGACTGCGCAGTCGGACATCCCTTAAGGGGTCCCAGATTGGAGAGGGTGCAGGCTGGGCTGAGGGACACCCCCCCCCCCCCCCGCCCCCCGCATGAATTTTGTGCACCAGGCCTCTAATATATATATATATATATTACTGTCTAAAGTTTTACATATGTCTCCTTTTCCCCCGATTGACACCCCCTCCCCAGCCATTCCCACTCCGGGTAAGCCCCCACCACCCCAGTGTCTGTGTCCATTGGTTATGCTAATATCCCTACATACACATCCCTTGGTTGCTCTCTAAACCCCCACCTTCCCTGCCATTTGTCTCTGGCTCTATTTTTGTTCAACATAATTTGATGAATAAATATATATTTTTTAAAATATATTTTATTGATTTTTTACAGAGAGGAGGGGAGAGGGAGAGAGAGATAGAAACATCAATGATGAGAGAGAATCATTGATCGGCTGCTTCCTGCACGCCCCCTACTGGGGATCGAGCCCACAACCTGGGCATGTGCCCTTGACCAGAATGGAACCTGGGACCCGTCAGTCCGCAGACCGACGCTCTATCCACTGAGCAAACCGGCTAGGGCTGAGGAGCTTTTCTATTTCCCATCCACATATGTACACTAACAATTTATTTTATTTTTATTGAGAGTATGTCTGTTAAAGCTGGGGACAGTGAAACAAGGAAGGCCTTAGGATAGAAGAAGCTACACGAGAGAGCTAGGCGGGGCTGCTTTGGCTGTCTAGAAAGGAAGGAGCCAAGGTGGGGCTGCTGTTAGCTCATTGAGAAATAAAAGTCAGAGAGAGAGACAGAGAGAGGGAGAGAGAGAGAGAGGAGAAATAAAAGTCACAGTGACAGAAGTGAGTCAATGTGGGGCTGCTATTAGCTCACTGAAAAGTCATAGAGCCCTAACCGGTTTGGCTCAATGGATAGAGCGTCGGCCTGCGGACTGAAAGGTCCCAGGTTCGATTCCGGTCAAGAGCATGTACCTTGGTTGCGGGCACATCCCCAGTAGGGGGTGTGCAGGAGGCAGCTGATCGATGTTTCTCTCTCATCGATGTTTCTAACTCTCTATCCCTCTCCCTTACTCTCTGTAAAAAATCAATAAAATATATTAAAAAAAAAAAAGTCAGAGAAAAGGCGACCTTAGAGACAGGTTCAGATAATTAGCCTAGGACCAGCTGTCACTGCCCATTGCTCCTCTAGGTACCAGTATCCTGGGGACCCTGAGAGTTTAGGAGATGCACACCTGAGAAAACGAAAGGTGTGGGTGTGCTCCCGGGAAGGAGAGCGTGCCTACACTAGCATTTTAAAGTTCCTGAGAAGGCCTGCAATTGTCTAAGCAGGTCAACTTTGCTTAGTCTAACATTTCCCAAACTCATTTGGCCATGGAACCCTTTGGGAGCATTAACTGCTGCTAATATGCTACTGCTACACATGTAGTGAACCATGGAATACAATTTGAGTAACACAACTGTAGGTTATTTGGAGTTCTTGGTAAAGAAAATAATCTAAGCTAAATAAATGTCAAATTTTTTCCTGGATGAGAAAATTCATGGAGTGTTACAAAAGAATAAGGAGAGAGAAAGAGAGAGATACTGAGTGGCCAAATTCTGCATTAATTCTCGTAGTGTGACCTTGGGCAAGTTACTTAACTTCTCCGTACTTCAGCTTCCTCTACATAAGATGGAAATAATTATAGTGACCATCTCAAGGCACTGTGCAGAATGAATTGTGTGAAATGTAGAAACATTCCTGGTATATGGTCAGTAATAAGGGTTAGTTATTGAGGGGTGCAGGCACACAGCATGTGAGGACACAGGAAGAAGATGGCCATCTACAAGCCACGGAGAGAGGCCTCAGAAGAAACCAACCCTGCCGACACCTTAATCTTGGATTTCCAGCTTCCAGAACCATAAGAAAATCAATTTTAATTTAATTTTAAAAAAATAAATAATAAATAAATAACAATAATACATACTAATTACCATTATGCTCACTTCCCTGCTCACAGTTACTATGCATAGATCAGGGGTGGGGAACCTTGTTTCTGCCAAGGGCCTTTTGGATATTTATAACATCATTCCTTAATATAATTCCCTTAATATAAATTTATGCTGCTATGAATAAAGCTCCTAGATTTCTTGAATTTCAAATCCCGCCTGCAGTTGCCTTAGCAGGGCCAGACCAAATGACTTTGTGGGCCATATATGGCCTGCAGGCTGGACGTTCCCCACCCCTGGCATAGATAATAATAATGGCTATTGTTAATAGATAAGGCCTAACTGCCTTCCTTTTCTTGAGAGCCTTGTGTACAAGTAAAACAAGAAATATTTTCAAAATAAATTAATGAATGAGCAGGCCACTGATACTAACTTATACCGTTGCAGGTTAGTTTCCCATCACCCTGACTTCACTCAGCAGTTATTTGTATTAGACAGCGCTGGTTGCAGGCCTACAGTGTGAGGCCGGCCGCCAACGTAAGTCAAGATCACCCACAGCCAACTTTCTTAGAATGTGCTATCTGTGACATTTCTACCAAATCTTATGGTTTTTAAATAGCTTTTCATTTTATATTTTTTTAGAGAGAGGGGGAGGGAGGAGGAGCATTGATGTGAGATAGAAACATTGATTGGTTGCCTTCCAGGAAGCAAACCCACAACCTGGGTATGTGGCCTGACCAGGAATTGAACCCCGTGACCTTTCAGTGTACAGGACGACACTCCAACCAAATGAGACACACGGGCCAAGGCTTCTACCAAATTTTATATAGAGCTGTTTGGTTCCAGGGGGGTGGGGGAAATCTTTCCATGTTCAAATTCTAGGCTCCAGCTTCCAGTGGGGCTGCGCCACTGGCATGCACTGCCTGGTGCCAGGGAGAAGAGAAACTGGTTTGCTCATTCACATGAGACTTATTCATGGAAAGCCGACTCCGTAGCCAAGAGGACAAGGAGGGTGTTGTGTCTGTCCAGCTGGGGCAGTTGTAATAAAGAAACCTGAAAACCAATCCTTCTTAGCAGCCTCATTTGACAAAACTGGATGCCCCAAACCAAGCCCAGACACCCTCACCTCAGGTACCCTCATTTTAGAAGGCGTGGCTGCTGGGGACGAGAATCTGACTGCCAGGTAAAATACAGGGCACCCAGAGAAAGTCAAAGTTCAGATAAATATTGAATAAATGTGCAGTGTAAGTAGGCCCCACACATTGCATAGGACAAACTTATGCTACAAAAAAAATTACTCATCGTTTGCCTGAAAATCAGATTTAACTGGGTATTGTCCATTTTATTCGCTAAATCTGGCAACTGGGAATGAGTTTGCAGGTTGCGATTCTGAAAGAGCGTGTGTGCCCAGCAGGCACCCTCCGCTGCTGGGCTGCCCAGGGACAACGCACGGGTGCCAGGGCCTGGAGGAGGGATTTGAGCTATCAGATGGCTGCCTTTGTTCAGGGTCCTGTGTCATGTGGTCAGGGAGACGGCAAGGGGTTCCCAATCTCAGCTGCACATTAGAATCACATTAGATCACTTTTTAAAAATATATATTTTTATTGATTTCAAAGAGGAAGAGAGAGGGAGAGAGAGATAGAAACATCAATGATGAGAGAGAATCATTGATCAACTGCCTCCTGCACACCCCCCACTGGTGATCGAGCCCGCAACCTGGGCATGTGTCCTTGACCAGAATTGGACCCAGGGCTCTTCAGTCCACAGGCAGATGCTCTATCCACTGAACCAAACCGGCTAGGGCTAGAATCACTTTAAAAACATTTCAGCCCTAGTTGGTTTGGCTCAGCGGATAGAGTGTTGGCCTATAGACTGAAGGGTCTGGGGTTCGATTCCGGTCAAGGGCACATGCCGGGGTTGCAGGTTCGATCCCCAGTGGGGCGCGTGCAGAAGGCAGCCAATCAGTGATTCTCTCTCATCATTGATGTTTCTATCTCTCTCCCTTTCCCTTCCTCTCTGAAATCAATAAAAATATATTTTAAAATAAATAAACAAACAAACAAAACATTTCAAAACACAGGCCATGTCTAGTCAGTTAAATCCGAGTTGCTGAGCTGGGACACAGGCGTGGGTATTTTTCAAAGATCCCCTAGAACCGTGGTCGGCAAACTGCGGCTCGCGAGCCACATGCAGCTCTTTGGCCCCTTGAGTGTGGCTCTTCCACAAAATACCAGGTGCGGGTGCGCATGTACAGTGCGATTGAAACTTCGTGGCCCATGCGCAGAAGTCGGTTTTCGGCCTGGGCGAGTCTATTTTGAGGAAGTACTGTTGATATTTGGCTCTGTTGACTAGTGAGTTTGCCGACCACTGACCTAGAAGATGCCATTGTGTAGTCAAGGCTGAGAAACCCTGGTCTATGACCCTTTCCGCCCTCGCACTAGTCCCATGCTCATCATGTCCCTTCGCAGGTGGGAGGCTGTCCTTCAACTAGCAAGTAGTTTCGGGAGGCTTGCGACCCTAATCAATGTAGTCAGGTATCTGTAGTTACAAGTCACAGCTCATTTGCTAGAGGGCCTTGTGCCAGGAAAGGGTGGCTTTACAGCTCTGAGCCTCAGCCCCCCTGAAATAGCACCACTGAAGTGGGGCTCATGGTGCCCGGCCCGCCTGCTTTGCAGGGCGGCATAAGGATAAAAGTTGGGCAAAGTGTGATAAGTCACTGAAAGTGCCTGATGAGCTCCAAGTCATTGTAGAAAAGTCAGTCATCATCAAGCGGACAACTCACTAGAGCTCAGGAAGGTCGAAATCAGAAGGAGAAACTCCATTTCAACAAGTTCCCGGGGGTGAAAGAAGCACTTAGGATACAAATGTGGATTCAGTGGACTTTGAAAGGGTGTGGGCCCGAGAATCCGCATTTCTAGCAAGTTTCCCGCGGCTGTCAGTGCTGTGAGGGGGTGAACCACAGCTTGAGCGGCAAGGGATTCAGAACAGTGATCCTGAGCTGTGGCTGTCCTCAAGGATCACAGGGCAGGTGGGTCCAGGCCTGAACCAAAATCTGGACCCTGAGCAGAAGCATGTTAAAAAATCTGCCAGGGTGCAATCAGAGGCACCCGTGTTCCAGACCCCTGGAACACCAGGCTCAAGTCCAGGAAGGCAACTAGCATCTTCCAGCTGCCATGTTGCTTTACAATAGCTCTACAACCGCCTCCCTTCCCATTGCCAAGTCCTAACAGATCACATCCAAGTCGCCCCAGGCCCAAACCAGCCCCGCTGGACCCTGACCCCCCTTTCAATCTGTTTTATGTGCAGCGTGAAGATCCATCGTCCTGTAGCACCATGCTTCACTGGCTGAGAAATTCCCAGTGTCTTCCAAGCAGAGTGTGCTGGGAAATGCTTCAACATTGCCCTCAGCCCTCGCACACAAAACAAGTCCTGTTGATCTACCAGGTACAGTATAGCATTTGCCAGGGACTATGCTCATTGCATAGGAAGCACTCAGTCAAAGTAGCTCCCATGAATATCCTATTTCAAGTCATATCCCCCAGGCTTCTTCTCCATCCCCAAATCCCTTGCTTGGCTCCCTAGTTCCTGATGGACACACTCGGCCCCCTCGGCCAGCCAGGTCCCTGGAGTGGAAAATGGGCTACACCTTTCTCATATTCTAATCCTCAGTCTCCGCCTACACCTGCTCTCTTCAGGACTGCAGAGTGGCAAGAACAGTGGTGACTCCTCCTCGGGGACTTCTAATTACTGTGGGAGGGAGTCCTTTGTGATCCACAGATGAAAGTCCACTCTCTAGGAGATGTCATTACAATGATGAGAGTTTGCCCATCTGTAAAATGGGCTTTAATGAAGTTCCTGTTTACAGAACTCCGGAGATGAAAAGGCCTGTGATGGGGCAGGATGCTGACCAGTCTGGTTCAGGGCCAGCCCTGTATTCACTGGGGTCAGGGGCTCCTGGGAGGCCTCCTCCTTACCCTCGCTCAGCTGGAATCTGATACAAAACAGGAATGGGGTACGAGAGGGGGGAAGTCCGTGTGTAAGAGTGCATGTGAGAGAATGCATTTGTGGGGGTGAGGGGAATATGTATATGTGTGCATCTGTGTGTGTGTATAACTGTGTGAGCATGCATATGTGCAGAGGTGAATGTATGAGTATGTGTGCATCAGGTGAGTGTGTGTGTGAGTGTGTGTGTGTGTGTGTGTTCATTACCAGCGTGGATAGATAATCCCAGCCATGAGATCAGAGAGGTCCCAAATTCCAAGAACTTCTTAAGCCCAATTAACTATCACTGAGGTGATATTGCTCTTTGCTTTCAACCAGCACCCTGTGCAGCCCCTCTGGAACCTGGATTCCACTGGTGGGGTGGGGAGAAAAAGCAGAGGAGGCCAGATTGTGGTTCACAGCCCCCCCTTTTTAACCAAAATTGATCCGTATGTACCTCTTTTTGTTAGATTTCCTTACAAGACTTTAAGGGAGTGTATGGGGTAAGTAAAAAGGGCTCTTCCCAATGTCAGAACAGCATGAAACAGAAACTTTAGGGACTGATGACCTGGGTCTTAGCTGTGTGATCTTGGGCAAGTTGCTTCACATCTCTGTGCTGTTTCCTGAACAGTAAAATGTGGGTAATAAAAGTAGCTGCCTCATTGGGTTGCTGTGAGGATGAAATGGGTTTGTACATGTGCAGCACTAGGGGCCATGCCTGGTACATGGTGAGGGCTCTGCAGTGTCTGCCCTTGTTATAGGAGTAATGGTTTCCTCTCGTCAAGCTTGCCAGGCTTGCCAAATGCAGTGCCTGGTACTTCCACATACATTTCTTAAAAAAAATAAAATATATATATATATATATTTGATTTCAGAGAGGAAAGGAGAGGTAGAGAGAGATAGAAACATCAATGATAAGAGAGAATTATTGATCAGCTGGCTCCCGCACACCCCACATTGGAGATCAAGCCTGCAACCCGGGCATGTGCCCTGCCCTGAATCCAACTGTGACCTCCTGGTTCATAGGTCAACACTCAACCACTGAGCCATGCCAGCCGGGCTCCACATACATTTTTTTATAGAATCTTCTCAGTGACCCTCTAAACTAAAAATACAAGTTGACCCATTTTACAGATCCAGACATTAAGGCTTGGGATAATCAGAGCTGGAGCCCCATCTTGAAGCTCCATGCCCAGCGCTTCCTGAGCTGCTCCCTAGACCAGAGGGAGGGGCTGTTTCTCAGGCAGAGGTTCCCCGAAGGGCAGGCCCTTCTCCACAACCTGGCATTCTCTATGGTACTCTGTCCATCTGGGCAAATGGCCAGCTCCAGGGATGAGCTCTTCTCACCCCCAGCCCCCAAAGAACACACAAACAGCAGGAGCAAAGCTTGACTGTGACTGCCTGTTTGTCCCAGCCACTGGTTTGCAGCCAGCCTGGCCGTGTGAGGAGAGGGAGGGCAATGTGCCTTCCCAGGCAGGTGTCTCCGGCGGGGGGCCTCCTGAGTGGGGAAGAGGTGAAGGGCAGAAGAGGGTGGTAATGCACCGGAACCACATAGTAAATATTTTTGACTTTGCGGGCCATCTGGTCTCTGTTGCCATCACTCATCACTGCCGCTATCATGAAAGCATAGACAATATGTAAGTGAATGGCTATGGCTGTACTCAATAAAACTTTATTTACAAAAACAGGTGGCGGGCTGGATTTGCCCTGTAGGCTGTAGTTGGCCAAACTCTGATGGAGGCAAATGGCAGTGTGGAAAGGAGTTGAGCAGTGTGGAAAGAGAACTGAAGGCATAGTGTTCTGGAAGCCAAGTGGAGGAATTGTTGCAAGGGGGAGTGATGCATTTCACCAAATGCAGGTTGAGTCAGAGGAAGAAAGAGAATTGCCCATTGGCTATGGAAACACAGGGTCATGAATAGTCTGAACAAGAAACAGCAGCTTCACTGGCTTGATGAGGGCGAAAGCCTGACAGCAATAGGCTCAGAGGAGGACAGGACAGTAGGAGGCATGGGCATAAGCAACCTTTTTGAACAGTTTTTTTTCTTTTTAAAAAAAAATATTTTTATTGATTTCAGAGAGGACGGGAGAAAGGGAGAGAAAGATAGAAACATCAATGATGAGAGAAAATCCTTGATCGGCTGTCTCTTGCACATCCCTACTGGAGATTGAGCCTGCAACCCAGGCATGTGCCCTGACCGGGAATCGAACCAGCAACCTTTTGGTGCACAGGATGATGCCCAACCAACTGAGCCACACTGGCCAGGGTAATAAATGCTCATTTCTGGTACATGGACCCATGACACAGCAGTTATAATTTATACAGAACTGCAGAGTTTGCAAGGCACCTGCCCAGTGTTCGGACCATTCAGTGATGGCGACTGCGCATTTTCGATGTTTCAAGTAACTCGTATTAACATTTATTTGGATTCGCAAGAAAAACAGAACCTTGGGATCTAGAGTTGAGTTAGGAGCAACCAAAATATGGCTTGAAGTGGATGGTGTGATCCCCAGGCACCATTTGCTATTGTATTACAGATCCAAACAGGTGCCTGTGTTCATAGACACCTTGCTCTGTGATGGGAAAGACTTGGGGCAGGTAGGTATCCGCATCCTGGTTAGACCACGCCCACTCTCGGTCAGATGGTGCGTTCTGAACTCTGATAGCAGCCTGCACAGTCTAGAGCTGAGTGAGTTTTTCATTACCTGGACTGAGTTATTGGCATGGGGTCCATCCAGTGAAAAAGCCTAAATTTATGCCCTTCTGTCTCCTGGGGAGCCAAAACGATTTCATATAAATTACCTCATTGATCTCCATAGCCTTTGTGTAAGATTTAGGATTATTATTTGTTTCATCTTGACACCCAGTCTACGGGAGGGCAATAAAAAATAAATTCTGATCTTATGCTGTGGGACTGAGGACTATGTCAGCGAAGCTCAGATTGTGGCTTCACCTCTGAGAGGAGCCCTGGAGTGGGGACATGGTAGAAGTTTGCTCTAACAGACTGTACCGGGCATGTTTCCTGGGCCCATCCACCTTCAGCTCCTCCCCCTTCCCCAACCACAACTCATTGGACCAGGAATGGGTCCTACCCCCAGGACAGTCGATCTGTCAGCTGACCTGGAGTCTATGTCTGTGCCTGGCATGACATGATGAGCGGGGTTCATGCCACCCTCTCTTGGGGAGTGTCCTCCCCACCCCCACATCAGACACAAGGAGACAGAGAGGAGTGGACACAGGAAGAGCCCCATCACATTGGTGGTGCAACCCTAAAGCGAAGATCCATGAATTTCTGGATATAAGAGGTCCCTGGCCCCATCTTAGACACAGGTGACTGACACATTCATTCTCAGGGAGCCCATACCCCACGGCAGGTCCAGTTCTTACCTTTCCAGGAGATTCTGTTCCCACCATCCATCACTGCACAGGTAACCATGAGACCAGCTCTCTTTCTTTCAGGGGGAAACTCCAGAGGCTCCTTGCTTCTTGTAGTTGAACACAAGCCCTGACAAAGCTGACCCACATTGGCCAAGCCTTGGGAACCCCAAATAAGAGATTATTCAAACACCCCATTGCTCTTAAATTTCTGTCTAAGGTGAGGGGGCAGAAGTAGGGCACCCAGAGGCCCTCTACCTTGGTCTTTCTTCCCCCCCTCCTCCCCCGCCAAGTTCTGCACGGTTCTAGGCCATGTGTGTTGCATCAGGCCCAGAGACTCACTCTGCCCCAACTCATCATTTGTTTGTGCATTTAACAAACATTCACTGGGTACCTACTATGAGCTCACCACCCTAGGCACTAGGGCTACAGGAGGGAGTAAGACAGACCCAACCCCTGCCCTCCAGGGTTACAGTCTGGAACAGGGGTGGGCAAACTTTTTGACTCGAGGGCCACAATGGGTTCTTAAACTGCACCGGAGGGCCGGAACAAAAGCATGGATGGAGTGTTTGTGTGAACTAATATAAATTCAAAGTAAACATCATTACATAAAAGGGTACGGTCTTTTTTTTTTTTTAGTTTTATTCATTTCAAACGGGCCGGATCCGGCCCACGGGCCGTAGTTTGCCCACGGCTGGTCTGGAAGGAGAAACATACCATTAAACAAGTAAGTACATGTGAAGCCTAACAGAGGAAGTTATGAATAGAGGGAACCACAGAGCTGCCAAAGCAACTTCTTGTCTTGAGAAAATCATGGGGGGTTTCCTGGTGCAAGTGGTACCTAAGCGGAGGCCTGAACTTCAATACTGAGGGTGTTGGGGTTACACAAGGAGGAGACAGGAAGCCACACATACAAAGGCCAGGCCAGGCCAGGGCCCTTGAGCGATCAGATGAAGATAAGACACAATCCCAGGGTCCAAAGCTGCCTTAGAGGAAGGCCAGACTAGACACACTCTCAGTTCCTTCTCACCATAGAATCCTGGGTTCTAAGTGAAGCCCAGAATCCAGTCTGGGTCCACCTCAGAGCTCACCTAAACTTCCTTTCTGGGCCCAGAGAATCTTTCAGTCAGAAACCAAGGCAAACCTCAATAAGATCACTCATGGGGCCCCAACCAGCACCCACAGTGGAGAACAGGGGCATGCCTTCCTTAAGGGGCTGGGGACACCGAGGGTCCCCCAGAAGAGGGATAATGACACATTCCCCTCAAGGTCTTCCTCCCACCAAGGGATGTCTCCCTAAGGTATCTGGAAGTTGATCCCATATATCCCACCAACCCAGAATAGGGAGAAACGAGATCTAGACTTTCTAGACCCAGGGTGTATATATCAAGATAATTCAGCTTTCTGCTCTGCTCCAGCGACAACCAGCAGCACCTCCCCACTTCTTTCTTGTCATGGTGCTAAGAGGGACGTGGGCTGAATCTGTATCAGAAAAGTTTTTAATTCCTCCTGTGGTTAGTGACGGTGAGATAGCCCAGGAGCCACACTAGGCTATAGGCCACAGAATTCAACACATGCCCCAAAATAAGTGTTTGCGATGTGCCAGGTGGGTACTATTATTATCACCTTTTTCTAGAAGTGAGGAAACTGAGGACCAGGGACGTAAAGTAACTTACCCAAGGTCACCCAGCTAGGAAGTGGGGAAGCTGAGATATGGATTCTGCTATTCTGCTACTAGAGGCCAAGGGTTAGAGGTCAGGAACCACATCTATTTAACTTCCTCTGTGTAGCCCTTGTCTCAGCCCAGCTGGGTGCCCTGGACACATGCCTTGTAAGTGGGTTGTAATGATGACCTCACATTAGATAGCTCTTTGCTTCTGCTCCACAGCTTGACGTTTGTGTGGGTGAGGCTCCGAGCAAATTTAACAGCTTAGATTGCAAATGTTTGTCGAATGAAACACTGAGTAAATGGGAGACTTCGCTTTGGCTTCATTTTCTTTCTCTTTCCACCTCTTCTCTAGGCTCCTCTCTCAAAGCATCATATCCCCAGGACACTTCTTATGGGGGCAGAAGTTCTTCCTTTCCACCTTCTGGCCACTACAACCATCCCACATTCCTTCCTCTCTCCACAATTCCCAGCCTCAGCTGGACTCCGGGTTAAAACTGTGGCCCTGCCACTCACTAGTTCTGTGACTTCGTGGGATATTTCTTAAGCTTCCAGAGTCTCCTCTTTCTGATCAGCTGAAAAGGAGCTACTAGCCCTAACCTCTTAGAGTGCTATGGGTCAAAGGCACAACATAGAAAATCGCCTGACAGTGCCGGCCTCATAGTAGGTGCTTAAAGGAAATTTGTTCTCGTTCTTTTTATCCTTCAAGCATAAACCTTTGGACCTTCCCTCTATCACTCTCCATTCAAGGATAATAACTCCTTTTTTTTTTTTCAAAATATCTGGAAGGTACATGATTTCTTAATCTTGGCTTAGAAGCAACTGAAGCCACCAAGTGTAGCTGCAAAACCGTAAAAAACAATTAGCAACAATTGTTATCCAACAATTCTCAGGAAGTGGGTCTGTGTGCTCAGGCTCCAATGTACAGGCTAAGAGGGTTTAGAAGCTTGCAGTTCTTTGAAGGCTTGAACCAAATGGTTTCCTGGAAACCCCAGAGGCAGAGAAGCACAGCTGGAGGCCACTTCCACCTGCAGACCATGCTGCCAGCAAGTGGCCAACAGGACCAGCGCCTGAGAAAGGAGAGACTGAATTCCAGTGATTGACATTCAAGGCTGCTGATTTCTTAGCCGGGATCAACGCTCTCTGCAAAGTTGGAGGGGCAAGGCCTTGTAAGTGGGTGAGTGGGAATCTGGAGAGATAAAGAGCCCAGTGCAAAACCAGGGTGGTTTTGAGGAATGAAATTTAAGAATTCTGTTTTTCAACCTTTGGCTACATGACCACAATTAGAAGTCAACGAGCCCTGTCTGGGTAGCTCAGTTGGTTGGAGTGTCATCCCATACACCAAAGAGGTTGTGGGTTCAATTCCGAGTCAGGGGCACGTACGGGAGGCAACCGACTGGTGTTTCTTTCTCTTCCCCGCCTTCTTCTCTCTCTAAAAATCAATGGAAACATATCCTCAGGTGAAGATTAAGAAGAAAAGAAGTCAACAAATCTGAGTTCTTCAACTGTCTTACTGCTTGGATGGCAAAATCTTCAGTCTTCCTTCATTTCTCTGCCAACTAAAATTTTTCAGATCAGCAGTAGAAATATTGGAAGAACCCTCTCCCCTCTGCTTCCAAGCCCCTTCAGAGTACTTTAGCAAATGCTGTGGTTCAGATGATTTGCCAAGAAGGACTCGTTAACTTTGGATTACCCCAGTGCCAAATATTTGAATCAAACCTGAAGAGAAATGGAGATGTTTGGGAAGTTAAGAGAAAACTTAAGATGTTTTGGTTCCGTTCAATTTCTCTTGAGGGTCAACTCTTTGAATTATAAAGCAAATATATCTGTATTTTGCAATACATTATTCTTATGTAATCTCTCCAGACTTCCAACCTTTAAGAGAAAAAGGTTGCAGATAAGTTAAATAATTTCTATTTACTATAACTTAATAATACAAAGTTTGACTAGAGAGTAATGAGGACGACTGACTTTCAGAGTAAACACTCCAAAACTTTCATAATAGAAGAAGTGTCGGCCTCCGAGAATACATTCCAATCTGCAAAGTGTTGACATGGCTCAAAACACATCCTGCAATTCTTTGAAGGCCAAAGCTAATTTACAAGACACTCATAAAAATCTACTTTTGACCCCAAATAGCATTACAAGACTTGTCTACTCTAGATTAGTCTCAAGATTTGACCACAACTGGGTTATGTCTATTTAAAAAATCAAACCCACCTTCTAAAGATTAAGATTTGCCATCCCCAAGAATGGACTGAAATTGCAAATGCACCGCAGGCTCTGAAGATAATTCTCAAGAAAGAGTTTCTAAAATGAGAACAACGGAAGCATTGTTCGAAAGTGAAGCTTTCCAAGGTGGTGGCATTCAGGACCAGGTACCTTATTAGTATGCACCAAATCACAAAATGCCAGACCCAGAGAGGCCAGGAGGACAGGGCTGGGACTGGGGGACAGAATCTCTGAGACAGCATCTCCTTGGAGTTGGTGTCCCAGGTGCCTCACTCTCCTCACCCTGGTCCCAGCCCTGCATCCAGATTTTCGAACATAAATTTAAGCTGCTTCCCCCCACACCAACCCTGTGGCTTTGCTAAAAGCATCGATCACGTTATTTTATACTCACATCTTGGGAATGGGTTTCTAAACAAGGTAATAGAAACTGAAAGAGAAAGCCACTGTGCAGGCTTATGTTGGATTTAGTGCCTCCCACAGCCTGGTAGATGCTCAATAATGTTGATAAATGAACTGGACTCAAGATGCAATACCCAGAAATATATTTTATCTAAGAAATATACTATCCCTCTTATCACTGCCATTGTGAACCACCGGGCCCACCATCCTGCATTGCAGGTAGTACTAAGAATTACAAATGCAACGCTACTAAAACCGCCCAAATTGGGTGCTTTGTGAATTTCTTTTTAAACTTCAGCAGTTCTAGTATTGATCTGTCTGAATACTGGCCTATGATCAAGCACTATAAAGTATTCTGCTCCATAGATTACCATTAAAATCCAATCTCCGCCAAGTTGCAGAGAGAAGAAATGAGAAAATGCGCTTTGCCAGATGCTGATGGAAGTCAGGTGAAGGAAGAGTTGGGGGCAGACCTTAGAAAGAGCTGACTGATCAAAAGCAAAATTGCCACCCTCGTGACAGTGAATTGGAGACTTTATACGTATTTGAGGAGAGATGAGATGACCCCTTTGGCGGGATGATCTAGAAGGGCTTCTAGGGTTAGAAAGCCCCCTGATGCCTCACAGCTGTTGGGTTTCCAGGATTCTATGATATCAACTTGTGGGATGAAGATGTTCATAGTATAGAGGTTGATACAGTCCTTGAATAAGTCACTATCCTCTGCCTTTTTACCTGTTTTGATTGGCTTTCTTAAAATTAGAATCCTAAGCCCTCTATCTGCAAGGAGTCTGCCTGATTTGACAAGGGAAGTATTGACCTCATATTCATTTCTTACCTAATCGGGCCAGTCTTTGCTTTCACGTCATGATTTCTAAATAGCAATGGACATTTATTGGGCAAGGAACTAGCATCTTGGTAAGTCTTCAAAAATATTCTGTAAAAAATATATAGATTCTGTAAAGCAGAACCTGAATGAAGTGAGAGGGCAAGCAATGCTAATGGGGGAAGAGTATTCAGACAGCTGTGCAAAGGCCCTGGGGTTTGTTCAAGCAACAGTATGAGCACTATTTCTGCTGAGATCAAATCAGAGTCCTAAGGGATCTGAAAGTTCCTATGTGGCTCTCCAAACTTTGTCAGAGCAGACCTACTCAAATTTTCTGCCTTATGGAAAACACACACACATGTACATGATTAAGAATAGTTTATGTCTATATAACATTTTGTAGTCTGAAAGTGCTTCTACAGACACAATCTCACCGGTCCTCCCAGCCTGATAAGGTAGCATTGTGCTCCTTTCATACACAAAAGAAACTGAGGTCAAGGATAAGTGGCTTGCCCGAGGTCACACAGGTATGTGGCTGATCCAAATCCAGTACCCTGACCAATATTATCTCCCCCTCAAAGCCAGAGTTCATCTCTCTACTCACTGCCACCACCCTCTGGCCTGGAGCCTGCCAGAGCTCGCTAGATCCACAATAAATACCTTTTGGTGTTGTTGCCAAACACGGTTGGAAAGAGTGCCAAGGGGGACTTCCCAGAAGAGGAAGTGTTGAGAGCAATCAGAATACGTCCTGGACCGAGAAGGATCTGGAGTCTTTTCTCAGCATCCTGTGAATGGAAATGCAAGACCCAAAGAGGAAAATGACCTGCCCAAGTCCTTCCCAGAATGAGCAAAGATCTCAATAGTTTATGCCCACTTCCTCTGTTCATCTTCCATGGAATGAATATATATATATTTCATTTACCTGATAAGGCATAAAGCAAAGCAATTAAGAATTTAAGAACTTGGTTCTGGGATCATGCAGCCAGCCCTTGATCTGAAACCTCCCTACTTTTAGAGCTGGACACATTCAGATCTGAGCTCAGCCCCTCAGTTTGCTGGGAGACGCTGTACCTCAGTTCCTTATCTATGAAAGGGGGGTGATGGGCCCCTCATTGCAGGGTCTCTGGTAAGAACCAGAATAGTTTATGTAAAGTCCCTGACGTTGGGTAGGCTGCCCTTATAAGCCATTGCTCGAGACACAGGGAGTGCGGACATTCGAGGGACAGCAGTTCTCGGGAAGATTCTGGAAAGGAGTTAAGTGAGGAGGAGTAAAGATCACTGACAAACTTCACCCATGTCACAGCTCTGCTTGCGGCTGGTCAAAGAGTAATTAATTGAATGTGTTAAGATGAATCTGCATTAGAAACATGTTCTAAACGATGTTTACAACTAATAGTCTTTGAAAGGCAGAGGGGAGAGGGCAGGTGTTTCTGACAGCAAAAGAGCTAATGCATGTGGCATAGGCTGGGCATTATTTAGGGTCATCTTGAAATCTAAGATGATGGAAAGCTCAAGTCTCAACCACGTGACACAGGCCAGGAGGCACTCTCCAGTCCCTGGAGTCAGTAACTGGGCTCCCCTTGTCAGGGTGAGACTTTCAGGATCTGCTCTAAGAAAGAGATGGGACTGCCCAGCCAGTGTGGCTTAGTGAACCCATAAGCGTCGACCCATGAACCCAGAGGTTCCCAGTTTGATTCCCTGTCAGGGCACATGCTGTGTTGTGGGCTCGATCCCCAGGGAGAGCATGCAGGAGGCAGCCAATCAATGATTCTCTCTCATCACTGATGTTTCTATCTCTCTCCCTCTCCCTTTCTCTCTGAAATCAATAAAAACATATTTAAAAAAAGAAATAGGACTGATTTATTTACCAAGCCAACATGTGTATATGTAAATAAAGGCCTCTCAGGTGGCCAAAAATGGATTATTCTCCAAAAAATCAAAACCTTCCTTCACAACCTCCTTCAGACAGTCAGGCATTGCACACTTATGGAGCAGGTTGGATTCGAAAGCCCCTCACACCTCCTTCAAGTTTAGGCACATGGAACATGCAGGCAATGAACTCTTTGTTGATGTGTTTGCTCAAAAGCTGGAGAAGTTGGTGCTGAACCGTAGGAAGGCGAAGTGAAATAGGTTCTCCTTACTCTGCAGACTGTGTCCCAAGTGGACAAGGACTTCCTCCTGGCTCCGCACAGCATCCTCCTTGGCCGTCCCTGGCCAGGCTTAGCGGCCAGCTTAGTGGGTGTGGCCCTGCCATCTCTGAGCAGACATCTGGCTCCTTTATCCCCAGCTCCTCTACAAACAGCTGGCCCCAACTGTCCAGGGAAGTTGGCACCCCTTCCTCCCCTTTGCATCCAGGTGACAGAAACCTCTTCTCGTGGGTTGGGACCTGCTCCCTAGGTAACGTGTCCAAAAACAGGGAAGGTGAGCAGCATCGTGGACCACAGTCTGGGCTTCAGTGTCTGCTTTGAGTCCTGGCTTAGCCTCCTCCAGCTCGGGTTCCTACATGCAAGCTAATGTCCCTAAGACTGTCCCCATTCCCCCATCTGTATAACGGCAAAAATGATCTGTACCACAGAGAAAATGATAATAATAATAAGAGCAAACATGTGCAGGGTCTTCTCCCCCTCAGACACAGTTCTGAGCACTTCACATCCACCAGGCAGCTAATCCTCGCACAGCAATCACACAAGTCAGTGTTACTACCACCCTTCTCCCTACCTCGCCTTGAAGATTAAATAAATTCATACCCACGGAGGGATTGGAACAGTTCCTGACCCACAACCCTCAATAAATCTTAGCTATCATTACATGAGATAACTTTAAAGGTCACTTCGATAAGTGTATTTCAGTTCATAGAGTGCATTTATTGAAAAATGCTTATTAGAAAGAAAACATATACTTTGTCCATGGTTTCATGGATATTGCTGCCTACATTGAGGATAAAAGTGGTATTTAAGTTAAAATGTAGAGTTGGTTTTTAAAAGATTAAGTAAACAATCGCATAGGTATTAGAGAGATTCAGCAAAAATCACTAAGGTGGAATGCAAATATTCAAACATTCAGAAATTGCGCTCTAGACTGAAAACAGTGCCTGCTTTCAGCAGCTGTCTTCCTGTTCTCCCTCCTTACAGATGCCCACCTCCACCTGGTCAGCGGTCAGGAAAGAAGTCCTGTGGGATGCGTCCCCTTCCCTCCCTGAAACCAGGAAGGGAATTTCTCTTCAGCTCACACTGTTTCCTCGGTCAAGGCCATGTCTTTAGGAAGAGGTGAAGGGTGTGCTTCCCACACCCTAATCTAGAGGTGAGCGGGAGGGGACGCCTCCCAGACCTCACCTGTCAGGCAGGCCGATGACTGTGTGGGTGGGTGAAAACCTGAGGAGGAGACACCACCTGTCCCACTAATGACAGGACCAGCGCCGCCGGAAGCCCTAATTGCTCCTCTGGCCCTTTAAGATCATGCCCCACTTCACCGTTAACAAGCCCCTTGGGGAGGAAATTGGAAGCCACTTGAGCTGTGGCTAGAGCTCTTGGAGACATGAGAGAGGGAAGAGGATTGGCTGGGATGGCCACACCTGCCTTAAAAAGATTTACAAATAGGTAACTCTTTAGCTTTTCAATAAGGTCTCAAGTCACGAGAGATTTGTTGAGCCTCGGGTAGATCTATAAAAAGCCGTGGTCAAGGGTTTGCTTTTCCCCTAGAGGGAAGCACGTGGATGCCCATCAGCACAGGCTTCTACTTGAGCCGATTGCGAAACCAGGGGGTGGCTGGGTCTTCGCAGCCCAGGCTGTTCTCTTTCAAATTTGCATTCAACATCGGCTTCTCGGATTTAATTTCATTCCCAGAGGAAAACACGGATAGAAAAACAGAAGTAACTTCCCTTTGAAGGGTTGCAGACCTTACGCCACCAAAACCAGACTTGCAGGTCTCTCAGGTTTGCAGGCTCCCCATGCTGTTATTATTTCCACTTCTTCCAGGGACTCCAAGTGAATCCTGAGAGCAATGACTCTGCCTCCACTAATCCCCGCTGCTGTCTTGAGGTTCAGACTCAACCCTTGGCTGCTCATGTGGTACCAAAGACTACTGCATGCTTGCACACATCATCTCACGTAAACCTCACAACACCCTTGTGAGTTTGTGTTCATTTTTTTCTGTGTGCGAGGAAATATCCTTTTTCTAATATGTTTTTTATTGATTTTAGTGTGTGTGTGTGAGAGAGAGAAACATCAATGATGAGAGAGAATCATTGGTCAGCTGCCTCCTGCACGCCCTCTACTGGTATCAAGCCCACAAACTGGGCATGTACCCTGACGGAGAATCCAACCGATGATCTCTTGGATCATGGGTCGATGCCCAACCACTGAGCCACACTGACTAGGCAGAAATGTCTCGATAAGAAGTCTAGAGCTAATGTTCAGGACTGGTTCAGTGACTCCTGCCCTCAGTATTCCTGGAGCTGAAGCTGCTTGCACAAATCATGAAGCTGGTTAAAAGAAGGGATGGAAGGGGGCATTTGAGATCTTGCTCAAATAAACTCATAAAAATTCAAAAGAAGGAGGAGGAGGAGAGTTGGGGTTTAAATAAAGACTACCTGTCTCTAAAATTCTTTCTGCCATGCCAGATGGACTACGGGGACAGGAATGACAGGGATGTGCCAGCTCAGCCTCAGGGGCACCAGCAGTACCCTCCACCACAACCCCTGCCTGAGTCCCAAATATCAGAAGGGCTTGGACCAGTAACTAGGAGCCAGGGGGTTGCAGGAAGAAAAGGGTCTTAGCCTCTTCTCCAGGGGTCGGCTCAACCTCTGCATAATGCAGCTCCTACAGACCTCCCTGCCCAGAACTTCAAACTCCAGACTCTCCTCAAGCAGGGTTGCCAGATTTAAGAAAAATAAAATAAATAAAAAACAGACCTCCCAGTTAAATTTGAACTTCAGATACTCAAGGAAATAACAGGCAGGTTAGCAAAGATGATTCATTGAAATAACACTATCACAGTGCTTTGATCTTCCAAGAAACAATCTATTTAAGCATAAAATATTATGACTTTAGCATACTATTATTATTTCATGTTTATAGTTGAGATTAATCTAATCTTAATACACTAAAATGATGTGGGTGTGAACCAAAGACGTTGGTGAACCGCGAGTATGAGATTGCAAAGACTGTAACACAGATAAGTTGCTGTACAGTACAGCACGAAGAATCGATGTCGGCACACATTATTTATTACATCTTTTTCTCCCCTGATTTACTGGAGCTAGGAGGAAAAAAGTCAGTCTTCAAAACTATTTTATAAACCTTATATAAATATCAAACACTAGATAAATACGTATCAAATGAATACATAAATTAAATCAGGATGTGGCAGGATATTCACATTCAACATATGGGAGTAAAGTCTATCTTCTCAAGAGCAATTTGGCAAAATTCATAAAAAGTCTTAGAAATGGATATATGCTCTGACTCAAGGATACTTCTAGGAATTTGTCCTAAGAAAATAACTTGGAATAAATGCAAAGATTTCACTACAAAGATGTCCACTGCAGCATTGTTAATCTATACTAATAAAAGGGTAATGTGCTAATTAGACCAGGTCAACCGGACATCTTTCGGACTTCTGACTTCTTTCTGGACAAAGCCACGATGGCAGGGGCTGAGGCAGAGGTGGTTAGGGGCAATCAGGCCGGCAGGTGAGGGCAGTTAGGGGGTGACCAGGCCGCAAGCAGAGGCCGTTAGGGGCAATCAGGCAGGCATGTAGAGTGGTTAAGGGCGGTCAGGCAGGCCAGCAGGGCAGCAGTTAGGGGGCAACCAGGCTGGCAGGGGGGCAGTTAGGGGGTGGCCAGGCTGACAGGTGGGCAGTTAAGGGACAGCCAGGCCAGCATGGGGGCAGTTAGGGGGCGACCAGGCTGGCAGGGGACCAGTTAGGAGGCAATCAAGCTGGCAAACAGAGGCAGTTAGGGGCGATCAGGCAGGCAGGCAGGCAAGAGGTTAGGAGCCAGCAGTCCTGGATTGCGAAAGGGATGTCCGACTGCCGGTTTAGGCCCCATCCCACAGTCAGACATCCCCCGAGGGGTCCTGGATTGGAGAGGGCGCAGGCTGGGCTGAGGGACCCCCCCCCCCCCGCCCCCCGTGCACAGATTTCATGCACTGGGCCTCTAGTATATATATAATACTATATATCATTATAGATAAGCACATGCTATTGTTAGCAATATATACACATGTATAAACATTATACATTACATATGCACCATACAGACAGTCCTCAGGTTACATTGGACTCAACATATGTCGTTTCGTGGTTACATTGCCATCTCCCATTTATTTATTAAAAAAAAAATTCCGTCATTTTGACATATGTACATATGTGCTTTATGTTTTTTATTATTTATTTACCACAAGTAAAGGTCAGGAATTGTTATCTTTCTTTTAAATTTTTTTTACTGTTTCATTTCATTACTGCTGTGTATGTGCTCCATGTGAGTGACGTAGGTGCTTATGTAGGTGGGTTCCGCCTTACGGCGACGTGTTACATAGCGCCATAGGAACGGATCTCCAACGTAACCTGGGCATCTACTGTATATACATATATATGCATTATACATCATATATATACCAGTGGGGGAAGAGGTAAATAAATTTTAGCACAGCTGTTCAAAGGTAGGCATTTTAACTGATGTTGTAGAAGAATATTTCAAGATGTAAAAATGTTCACAAGTGCCTCCCTTCTTTTTTTTCAAATATATTTTTATTGATTTCAGAGAGGAAGGAAGAGAGAAAGAGAGAGAGAGAGAGAGAGAGAGAGAGAGAGAGAGAGAGAGAGAGAAACATCAATGATAAGAGAGAATCATCTATCAGCTGCCTCCTGCACACCCCCTACTAGGATTGAGCCCACAACCCGGGCATGTACCCTGACCGGGAATCCAACCGGTGATCTCTTGGATCATGGGTCGATACCCAACCTCTGAGCTACACTGGCTGGGCAGAAATGTCTCGATGAGAAGTCTAGAGCTAATGTTCAGGACTGGTTCAGTGACTCCACCTGCCCTCAGTATTCCTGGAGCTGAAGCTGCTTGCACAAATCATGAAGCTGGTTAAAAGAAGGGATGGGAGGAGGCATTTGAGATCTTGCTCTGTAGCCTATGTTGTTTTGTTCAAATCAACTCTTATAAAAATTCAAAAGAAGAAGGAGGAGGAGGAGGAGAAGGAGGAAGAGGAGAATGAGCAGGAGGAAGAGGCCAGCAGGAGGGCAGTTAGGGGGCAGCCAGGCTGGCAGATGGGCAGTTAGGGGGCGGCCAGGCCAGCAGGGGGGCAGTTAGGGGGAGACCAGGCCAGCAAGCAGAGGCTGTTAGGGGCAATCAGGCAGGCAGGTAGAGTGGTTAGGGGCAATCAGGCAGGCCAGATGAGGAAGAGGAGGAGAAATAGGAAGAGGAGGAGGAGGAGGAGGAGGAGTTGGGGTTTGAACAAAGACTACCTGTCTCCAAAACTCTTTCTGCCATGCCAGTTGGACTACTGGGACAGGAATGACAGGGATGTGCCAGCTCAGCCTCAGGGGCACCAGCAGTACCCTCCACCACAACCCCTGCCTGAGTCCCAAATATCAGAAGGGCTTGGACCAGTAACTAGGAGCCAGGGGGTTGCAGGAAGAAAAGGGTCTTAGCCTCTTCTCCAGGGGTCAGCTCAACCTCTGCATAATGCAGCTCCTACAGACCTCCCTGCCCAGAACTTCAAACTCAGACCCTCCTCAAGCAGGGTTGCCAGATTTAGGAAAAATAAAATAAATAAAAAACAGACCTCCCAGTTAAATTTGAACTTCAGATACTCAAGGAAATAACAGGCAGGTTAGCAAAGGTGATTCATTGAAATAACACTATCACAGTTGCTTTGCTCTTCCAAGAAACAATCTATTTAAGCATAAAATATTATGACTTTAGCATACTATTATTATTTCATGTTTATAGTTGAGATTAATCTAATCTTAATACACTAAAATGATGTGGGTGTGAACCAAAGACGTTGGTGAACCGCGAGTATGAGATTGCAAAGACTGTAACACAGATAAGTTGCTGTACAGTACAGCACGAAGAATCGATGTCGGCACACATTATTTATTACATCTTTTTCTCCTCTGATTTACTGGAGCTAGGAGAAAAAAAGTCAGTCTTCAAAACTATTTTATAAGCCTTTTATAAATATCAGAAACTAGATAAAAGATGTCAAAAGTGATCAATCTTACTAGTAATAAACAAATATAGAATAAAATATTACTTTTCATGTATCAATTGAATATATAAATTAATTGTTTAAGTAATGTTGACAATGGCTAGTGTTGTGATAGAGGTGGCAAAAATGTGGCAGGATATTCACATTCAACATGAAGGAGTAAAATCTATCTCCTCAAGAGCAATTTGGAAAAATATATCAAAAGTCTTAGAAATAGACATATGCTCTGATTCAAAGATACTTCTAGGAATTTGTCCTGAGAAAATAACTTGGAATAGATGCAAAGATTTCACTACAAAGATGTCCACTGCAGCATTGTTAATGTATATATAATAATATATATCATTATAGGTAAGCACATGCTATTATTAGCAATATATGTACATGTATAAGCATTATACATCACATATTCACCATATGTACACATATATGCGTTATACATCATATATACACCAATGGGGGAAGAGGTAAATAAATTTTGGCACACCTGCTCAAAGGTAGGCATTTTAACTGATGTTGTAGAAGAATATTTCAAGATGTAAAAATGTTCACAAGTTTCTCCCTTCTTTTTTTTCAAATATATTTTTAATGATTTCAGAGAGGAAGGAGAGAGAGAGAGAGAGAGAGAGAGAGAGAGAAACATCAATGATGAGATAGAATCATGGATCAGCTGCCTCCTGCACATTCCATACTGGGGATTGAGCTTGCAATCCTGGTCATGTGCCCTGACCAGGAATCGAACCTCCTGGTTCATAGGTCAAAGCTGAACCACTGGGCTCCCTTCTTCTTTATGTGGACCCGAGACTGGAGGTGAAATAGCTATCTTGCAACCATGAGGTGATAAGCACAGAACAAAAGCCACCTGCTCAGGGTGGTGAGGAGGAAAGACAGGACCAGAGCACTGCGGGCATTGTGGAGCCACTACACCAACTCTGAACTTGATCTCCAGACTTCTTATTAAGTGATCTGCCTTTGCTCAGTGGGAGCTTTTATACCTTCCCTTTCAGCAAAATATACAACACTAATAGGATATTCATAACTTTAAAAAATATACAAGACCTATGTAAAGAAAAATAGTAAATTTTGTTGAAGAACACACAGACTTGAACTTGTATTTTCTCCCAATCTTCACATGAGTATGGTATAATTTCACCTCTTTAAACCCAGGAAAATTAATGAGGTTGCTCAAGTTCACAGAGGTGAAGCGCGGAGCTAAAATTCAAACCTGTGTCTGCCAATCTCACTTTTGCGCTCCGTATGGTAACTATGCTAGCCAAAAGGAACTGATAGAAATTAATGAAGTGACAAAATGTGACTTGGGTAAAGTGTTCCTTTACCCCAAGATTACTCCTTTATGTGTGTTGACAGTGACAAAGTACAGGAGGTTTCTCTTTTCATTGTAAAACTGTGCCTCTTATATTTGTTGTAAGAACCACCTAACAGTGCAAGAAAATTTAGAGATTTTTGAAGTAACTGTTGATAAGATTCTAAAATTATTGACAAGGAAGAGCCTTTGTATGTGCTGTTTCCTCTACTTGAAAAGGTCTTCCCCCAGATGCTGCCTCACTTCCTCAAGTCTTTGTTTAAATGTTACCCTCAAAAAGTGTTCTTCCCTGGTCACTCCATTTAAAACTGTAACCTCGCCTGGCTTTATTTTCATAGTACAGACAGTCCTCGGGTTATGTAGGACTCGACGTACGTCATTTCATAGTTACATTGCTATCTCCCATTTATTTATTAAAAAAAAAATTCCATCATTTTGATGTACGTACATATGTGCTTTATGTTTTTTATTATTTATTTACCACAAGTAAAGGTCAGGAATTGTTATCTTTCTTTTAAATTTTTTTTACTGTTTCACTTCATTACTGCTGTGTATGTGCTCCATGTGAGTGATGTAGGTGCTTATGTAGGTGTGTTCCAACTTATGGCAAAAATCCCGTTATGTCGTGCCGTAGGAACAGATCTCTGATGTAACACGAGGACCTTCTGTACTTATTATTCTCTACTATCCTATATAATCTATACTAATAAAAGGGTAATATGCTAATTAGACCAGATGTCTTCCAGATGACCTTCTGGATGTCCTTTTGGACAAAGCCACGGTGGCAGGGCCGAGGCAGAGGCAGTTAAGGGTGATTAGGCCAGCAGGGGAGAGCAGTTAGGGGCGACCAGGCCAGCAGGGGAGAGCAGTTAGGGGCAACCAGGCCAGCAGGGGAGAGCAGTTAGGGGCGACCAGGCCAGCAGGGGAGAGCAGTTAGGGGCAACCAGGCCAGCAGGGGAGAGCAGTTAGGGGCGACCAGGCCAGCAGGGGAGAGCAGTTAGGGGCAACCAGGCCAGCAGGGGAGAGCAGTTAGGGGCGACCAGGCTGGCAGTCAGACATCCCCCAAGGGCACAGGCCGAGCTGAGGGACCCCTCCCTCCTTGCCCCCCCACCCTGTGCACAAATTTTGTTCACCGGGCCTCTAGTCCTATATAATATGCTATATAATCCTATATAATATGCTAAGTGTCTGACCGTTCGTTTGACCATTTGACCAGTCACTATGACATGCACTGACCACCAGGGGGCAGATGCTCTGACCAGTAGGTTAGCTTGCTGTTGGGGTCTGGCCTATCGGGACTGGGCAAGACGTGCCAGACACACCCTAGAGCCCTCCCATGGTCCCTCCCTGGCCTAATCGTGCACCGGTTGGGTCCCTTGGCCTGGCCTGCACCCTCTCACAATCCGGGACCCCTCGGGGGATGTCCACAGGCCAGGCCGAGGACCGGGCCTCTCGTATTATATAATTTACACTCTCAGTCCCCACCAAAAATGTTAGCTCCCGGATGGAAGCAGGAATTTTATCTGTTTTCCCATCAGCACCAAGAACAGTGCCTGGCACTCAGTGCTTGTTGAATAAATGTATGAACAAATGACACCAGACGCATACAGTGTAAGCACCATCAGGGAAGGGATTGTGCTAGCAAATTAAGACTCCCAAGTCATCTCAGGATGGCAGGAGAAAGGAATGGAACAAGAGGCACCAGAAGAACTGATTGTCTGTGAATATGGTTTAGTTCTACCTGCTTTTGCACTTCCTATAAGTAATTCATTCTTCACGTGTCCTTTGGGGACTGTCGCTCATATTCTGACTGCAGGATCCATCCATGTTGCCATGTGCAGCTGTAATTATATTCACTTCTATTGCTGCGTGGGATGCCATTGCAAAGAGGAGTATAACATATATTTTTCTGAGCTGATTCAAGTTTGAGGGTTTTTGATCCATCTTGGTGTGAGTATTCTTAACAAGGTTCAGGTGTGCATGTGTACGGATTTCTCTAGAAGGGAAGGCACTTCTATTTTGCCAGATAATTCCAAGTTATGGTACTAATTAACACTCCCACCAGCAATGCTTGGGGATCACTGTTACTCCACATCCTTACCCATGCTTGGTATGATCAGACTCTTGTCAGAGTTTTTGCCGTTCTGGTGAGAGAAAAATGGCTTCTCCCTGTGGTTTTATTTTGAATGTCCCTGATTATGAGTGAGGTTGAGAGCCTCTTTGTAAGATACATTTTTTATTTTGTTGGGTTTTTTTCTGTTTTCGGGATTATCATATGTTACTTGTACCCAGCCATCTCAATTTTCTTCATTCATATGCACAAGCAAAAGAATAGCCAATGCAAGTAATTAAAAAGTAATTTTAATTGAACTTTGGAATTATCAGTGATTTGTCTCCACACTTCCCTTTTTAAGTTAATTCTGCTTAGGCAGTCATGAAACCTGATTTAGAATCACAGACTTTAGCATGGAAATAGTGACAACTAACACTTGTTGAGTGCTTGCTATGTGTTAGTCACTGTGCTATGGGCTTTACATATATAAAGGAATGAAAATGTTGCTACTTAAAATGACCACTTCCTTCTAAGGAGAGGGAGTCTTTTGTCCGGAAACTGCTGTTCTGCTGAGCACCTTGGTTCAGTTACACAAAACGAGTGTGGAGTTGGTGCTCAGAGCTAGAGAGAGCCCACCACACTGCCTCATGAAGTGAGAAGGATGTGGGGTTCTGGGGTAATCACGGAGAGAAGGGATGAGAGGAGAGATGGGGAGGGGGGAGAGCAAGGGGAGGGCCTGTCAGTGTGGAGAATGGATGGATCTCAAGTTTCTGAAATGACCAAGAGAGTCTTCAATGTTTAGTTGAACAATGCCTTGCATTGTGTCTGTTTCAGAATGCACAGTGCCCTATGAGTGGCTTATGCTGTTTTTTTCTTGTTTGTAAAACTTTTTCTCATCTGGAGTAACACAGAGTGGGAGAGGCACAGCATGTTCAGGATATGGAGGCAATTCTTAAACAGAACACATTCGGCAGATGCTGAAACTCGGCAGCAGAAGTGAGGAGAAGAATGTGATCACCACTGCCGCCCATTCATATCATGTGGAATGGGCTTTGAAGACATTGCATCTAAATTTAAGGGGCAGTGTCTGGCCAGTGTGGCTCAGTGGTTGAGCTTCAACCTAAGAACCAGAAAATCACGGTTCGATTCCCAGTCAGGGCACATGCCTGTGTTGCAGGCTCAATCCCCAGTAGGAGGTGTGCAGGAGGCAGCCGATCAATGATTATCTCTCATCATTTATGTTTCTCTCTCTCTTGCTCGCTCTCCCTTCCTCTCTGAAATCAATAAAAATATATTTTTAAAAATATAATAAACTTAAGAGGTAGCAAGATCCTAGCTGGTAACACTAGGTAATACTTCCATTATCTTCTTTCTTTAATCTTCACAATCATCCTATTAGATGGGTACTAATATTATTTCCATACACAGTTAAGGGTGTCAAGGCTCAAAAAGGGCCAGTAATGTTCTGGGAACAAAGTTAGAATCATTTATTACTGTATTTTCTGATAATTTTGCAGACTGGAAGACCCTTCTGCTCCTATCACATTCAAATGCTGTATAAAATGTAGCCCCTTCCCACCCCCCAGTTCTTAAATACATGGTCAATTTGAAAATAGGCAAAGAATATCCCCAGGTTCCAGAGCAGAGAGCAGAAGGGTCTTCCAGCTGAAAGGAAACAGCCCATGTGGGTACTGGATCCAGGTCAATATTGCAGAGACTGCTCATGAAACAACTACCCAGGATATCAGCCCGTGAGAGGTGGGGAGCTGGGACTGAGCATCCTCCCACACAGGCTAGGAGCACGAAGGCTCTCTGTCTCTGAAACAGGCAATAGAAGTCCTTTCATTGGCCAGCGATGCAAAAAGGAAGTTGATCACCTTTTAGGGCCAGGGAAGGTATAGAAATCTGCATTATGATCTGAATCCATATTACCAACGAGGCACAAGAAACCCATCCCGAGGAACTTACATAAAACTGGTACATGCGTTTCATGGAACACCACTCCCACTGAAGATGAGCTCACAATAAAAAATCACTAATCTCATGAAAGAAAGAACTGCTGTGAGAGAAAATCAGCACAAACACAACAAATGCAACACAATTCAGAACCAAGAACTACGGATATAAAGCAATCACAGAGACCTTAAAATCATATAACCCAAGCATGCAATAATAGAGAGGAGTAAAATGCATGAAAGTAAGAAAGAAAATAGAAGAACATGACACGAAGAAAAGAACTGTGACATTTTAAAAAATTCAACTGAACTAGAAATTTTTAAAAGTCATTAAAATTAAAAAATTCAGGGAGCACTCTTCTGAAGAGGGAACTAATGCCCTGAATGGCAGATCTGAGAAAATCAGACTGCAGTTCATAGCAATGATGAGGTGGGAAGTATGAAAGAAGTTAAAAGCTGCCTAATATAGAATGAAAAGATTTCACATACATTTAACAGGAGTCCCAGAGAAGGGAGAGAGATAATAGGAGATATTATTAGGAATCCAGGCCAAATCACCATGTAGGAGTGAGTAGGGAAAGATACTTTAATATGTAAAAGTCTAAGATAATTTGCTGTAACATTTTCTTACTAAAAGCAATATCAAAGGTGCTCTCTCAGCAAGAAAGAAACTCGACTCAGAAGGAAGAGGTGGGAGGCAAAAAGCAATGGTTAGCCAAGAAGTTGATGAGAATGTTGATGAAGCTAAATAATACTGACTGTAAAATGTTAACAATGATGATAACCAAAGTGGGAGGTTTATTTCTATAAAAAGATGAAACTAAAATGTTACCCAACAATAATATAGAAGATGGGAGAGGGTTTTAGAAATTAAAGCATTCTGAATTCCTAGTGCTGTTTGAAAAAAGAAATGTTAGGGATGTTGATTAGATCGAAACCTTTAATCACGTGTGGTAATAATTAACCACCCAATGAATAGAAATTGAATGTTAACTTCTAAACAATGAAGGAGAGAGAGGTGGATGGAGACGAAAAACAAAAAGCATGGTAAATAGAAAAAGAAACATAAACTAAATTAGTAAAAACAACCCCAAGTATATGAGTAATTACGAGAACTATAAACGACCACGGAGAAACTCCCCCAAATACGTCCAGGAAAAAAATCTAGGAGGTTCATCACACTATTGTTGATAATAGAAAAAAAAATAGGAACAACCCAAATTTACCATCCTTAGAAGACTGGATAAATTCACTGTGTTACATTTATAAATTGGGACTCTCTAGAGAGTTTAAAATGAATGAAATTGGTTTATATGTGAAATTGATTTTATATATCAATATGGATAGGGCCCCAAAATATATTTATAAATGAAAAAAAGCAAGTTTCAGAATGATATATACAGTATAATGGCATTTGTTTAAATTATTTGAACAATGCAATATATCTATAATAATAAAAGTGTAATATGCTAATTAGATCGGACAGCTGAACAACCTTCTGGACATCATTCCAGATGAAGCTGCGGTGGCAGGGGCCAAAGCAGAAGTGGTTAGGGGCAATCAGGCAGGCAGCCAGAGGTGGTTAGGGGTGATCAGGCAGGCAGACGAGCAGTAGGGGCAATCAGGCAGGCAGGCAGAAGGGTTAGGGGAAATCAGGCAGGCAGAGGGGTTAGGGGCGATCAGGCAGGCAGGCAGAGTGGTTAGGGGCAATCAGGCAGGCAGGCAGAGGGGTTAGGGGCAATCAGGCAGGCAGGTGAGTGGTTAGGGGCGATCAGGCAGGCAGGCAGAGTGGTTAGAGGCGATCAGGCAGGCAGGTGAGTGGTTAGGGGCGATCAGGCAGGCAGGCAGAGTGGTTAGGGGTGATCAGGCAGGCAGGCAAGTGGTTAGGGATGATGAGGCAGGCAGGCAAAGTGGTTAAGGGTGATTAGGCAGGCAGGCGAGCGGCTAGAAGCCAGGGGTCCCGAATTGTGAGAGGGATGTCCAACTGCCAGTTTAGGGGATCAGGCCTAAACCAGCAGTCGGACATCCCCTGAGGGATCCCAGATTGCTAGGCCAGGCTGAGGGACCCCCACCCCCCATACACAAATTTCATGCACTGGGCCTCTAGTCTATATATATAAAAGGCTAATATGCTAAGTGTCTGACCATCTGATCAGTTCACTATGACGCACACTGATCACCAAGGAGCAGACACTCAATCCAGGAGCTGCCGAGCTGCAGTGATTTGGAAACAGTGGTTCTCGGATAACGCACCCTGAAATCAGAAAGGAGGGAGCCCGATTCCTCACAGGGCTGCAGCTGTGGGTTATGTTGTTGCTGGGGCACTGTTGGCCCTGAATCTGGTTAACTGCACATATGAGTTTGTGTTCCACACCCTGTACAACAGCAACTTTACAGAGTGCCCTCTTGCACTCCGGGACCCCTCGGGAGATGACAGAGAACTGGTTTTGGCCCAATCCCTGCAGGCCCAGCTGAGGGACCCCACCTGCCAGAGGGACCCCACTCACTCCACAGATGCCCTTCAAGCCATGGCGCCACCCCAGGTGCAGCTGGCTAGGGAGGGACCACAGGAGGTTTGCTCCAGGGCATGTCCAGCCTGTGTCGCCCAGTCCTGCCCCGCCAGCCACCTACTAATTTCCTTTCAATGTGCACGAATCTGTGCACTGGGCCTATAGTATTGTTTATAAATGGTTAAACTATAAAAATATGGATGGGAAGGAGAGGGCTGCAAAGAAAACTTCAATTACACATTTAATATTTAATTTATTTAAAAACATCTGAAGCAAATGTATCAAAAGGTTAACTGTGTGTATATTCCACTTTTCTGAATGTTTAAAATACTTCATAATAAAAAATGCATTATCTACTCAAAATATTATAGAGCTGGGCTTTCCAATCGTTAAATTAAACTTGTATTTTACTTTTTATTTAATTAAAAGTCAGTTTTCCAGTCACGTTAGCTACATTCCAAGTGCTCATTAGGCACAGATGGCTACCATAGTGGACAGTGGAGTTTCAGAACATATCCATCATCCCAGAAAGTTCTATTGGGGAGTTCTAGACTATGGAGCCTCAAGACTATCTCAGTTCACATCCCCTCTCATTACTTAATACCGTAATTAGATATCAATGATAGTAATATGCAAAATGTAGACCGCACATGCACTGAGCATGGAGCACACCTAGACACCCCTATGGGAACTGGGTTATGTTTCCTTTCATGATGTGTTTTGTTGTGTTTCATCAAATTACTTGAAGTTTCCAGGAGGCTGGTGTCCTATTAACTGAGATTTTCCTGTACTATTTGAATTGAAAACAACCACTGTAGTTTAGAGCTGGTAATAATGATAAGTTGTTCCAGCCACTATATGCTTGATTCCCCAACTATTCCAACTCCACCCAGTGCCGCCCCAATACATAAATCTGGTAAAATTAACACAAAGGGAGATATTTTCCAGGTTTCCTCATTTCTAAAGTAAGTGCTTTAAACGGTTATCTGAATGGCCAGTATTTCACTAGACATTTCAACATCGTGAACAACAACAAAAGCCCATTACAACAGCATTAAGAAGGTTGGAAAAGCAGGCGTCGGCTTTAGGAAGGGAGAGACTTGAGCACTGGCCTTCAGGCTTCAGAGTTACTCCAGGTCATTAAATTCTTTCTATTGGGGCTTTAATTGACTTTCTCACTGGCACAACTTTTCCAGAATATCCTCTGTCTGTCTAACCAAGGGTGACCAAAGTGAAATATACCAAAGCGAAAGTAAACTGGGCTCTGTGTGGAGACAGCCACCCAAAATACAGTATTTTTCCAGCCATCATGAGGTGAACACATGGAAAATTCTTTGGGCTACAGACGGCTTTGGGGAGGTATAAAATCATTGATGGTGGACACCTAAGGAACATGTCAATTTCAATGCTATGATTTCACGAATGGGTGAGATATATTCATTCATTCATTCATTCATTCATTCATTTGACAGCTATATTTTGAGAATCTACTGGGTGTCAGACACTGTCTTAGGGGACACTGAAATATAGACAGATGTGGTCCCTGTCCTTGAGTCGCTGATCAGCCACAGGGAAGAGCTGTCGTCCTGGTCTATGGCCGTGGGTAACTCATGAGCTAATCCTAACTAACCAAAATGAGACCTGGCGAAATGTGGAGTCAGGTTCTCTCTGTAAATAGAACTGGAGTCTTTGTAAAAGGTGAAGCTTGATTTCTTCCAAAATTCTAAGTCTCGGTGAAAAACTTCACCCTGACCCTGCCACACTTTGAGCCACATGCATGTTTTTATGAAACACCAAAAAATATCCCGAACCCCGCCAGGATAAATATAGTTACTAACCTAACAGACTTACCGAGGAGCACTCAAATTCTGACCAAGGGATCTAATTAAAAAGAGAAATGAGCCTGGCTGGTGTGGCTCAGTGGTTGAGCATCGACCCAGGAACCAAGAAGTCACTGGTTCAATTCCCAGTCAGGACACATGCTCAGGTTGTGGGCTCGATCCCCAGTAGGGGTTGTGCAGGAGGCAGCCGATTGATATTTCTCTCTCATTGATGTTTCTCTCTATCCCTCTCCCTTCCTCTGTAAAAAGCAATAAAAACCTATTTTTTAAAAAGGAGAAATGAGCCCTTGCCGGTTTGGCTCAGTCGATAGAGTGTCAGTCTGCGGACTGAAGGGTCCCAGGTTCGATTCCAGTCAAGGGCACAGGCCTGGGTTGCAGGCTCGATTCCCAGTAGGGGGCGTGCAGGAGGCAGCCGATCCATGGTTCTCTCTCATCATTGATGTTTCTCTCTTCTCTCTCTCTCTCTCTTCCTTCCTCTCTGAAATCAATAAAAATATATTTTTTTAAAAAGAAGGAGAAATGAGATATTCCACTGTGGTCTAGGACCAAAGAGAACACTTATGGCGTAAGAGAGAAGAAAGCACTGTGGATGTGTGTCCCCGTGCAGAGGGGCTAATCTTTATCTCCCTCAGGGGCCATCAATCATCATTCATTCAATCCCCCTACCAACTCTGCAAAGTGGGCCTTCTCTCTACCAGCTTCCCACTGGAAGAAAACAAGGTTCAGAGAGGTCCAGGGCTCACTGCCCACTCCCCACCCCCCGCCCCAAGGCCACCAACCAATGAACTGAGGTCAGAACCCAGATGTGCCAGCTTGAGCTTCATGTCCTTTAACCCACCTGCTCTGACTCACAGGTAAGGACAACCTCTAACTTTCCTTCCAGTGTCCCTGGATCCGTGACGGCACCCTGTTATTCAGTGAGAGTCTAAGGGAAGTCAGGGGAGGCAGTTAAGCTGCTAATAATTAAGGGATTCTAACTGTACCATAAACCCAAATGAGCATTGTTTCATGCACCTCTTTTATCACTTGCAAGCTTTATTCACTTGATAAGGTAACAGGAGAATAAAACCAATTACGGTCTTTGGTTCTCTCAGTACCCAGGATGCAGCGACATCTTCTTTACCATTGTATTTTGTGGACAGATTAAGTATTAAATTATAAGACTAATCTGCTCTGATATCAGGAATAATGTCAACTTTGATAAAGCTTTGCATGCTGTGAAGATCGCTTTCAAAAAATGACCTGATCAGACTCAATGAATATTTAACAATTGATTTTCTGGCAGAGACACAAAAGAATAAAAGACGCTGTCTCCCGAGATAATCTCGGCAGGAAAGATTTCCCTCTCCCAGAGACCTTTATTTCACCTCAGGTTTGATGGGGAGAGCCTACCATTTGTCCCCATTAGTGCCTGATGGATCTGAGATTTACAGCTTTTCAAATAAATGCTGCTTATTTGGTGTGAAGATATATATCCAATCCCTGTCCAGGGATCAAGGGAAGGGATATTTCTCGTGGGCTTGAACCTGGGCCAGGCACTGAGACTGCACATCCAACGTAGATGGCCTTCCCCCTGGCCGAACCTAAGGTCAGGGGAAGAAGCAGCAAACAGAGAAACCAAGGCCGGTGAGAAGTGCTGGGGGAGCCCAGGAGAGGGCTCTATGTCACACTGGGGTGTCAGGGATGCTTCTTGGAGAAGTAAGGGAGGCGTAGGAAGTACAAGGTCTGGGAGGAGAGAGGCCCCATGGTTCCTGCAGAAAACTGCCTGCATCTGAGCCAGCCTGGAGGGTAGGATGGTGAAGCAGGCAGAGGCCACATCACAGAGGGGCCATAGGCCTCGGGAGGAGCCTGATCTTTCTCCCGGGGGGTTGATTCCGTAGGCCGGGGAGGGGACTCAGGGAGCTGAATTGTTAAAGATCACCCTGTAGGCAAGGACTCCATTTTTCAATCTCATGGTTCCGTGAGGGTCCTCCATTAGGACAGCATTAGACCCAATGCCTCGTTTTCATCAGAAATATTTTGTTATACTGCTTTTGCTATCCTGAAGTGGAATGCACAGGTAATATAACCCACCTAAGGAAAAATACTTTAAAAATTATTATACTACCCTACCTGTAAGGTAAGGGAGAAAAAGAGGGTAATTTTTAGTAATTGAGTGAATATGCAAATATTTCTATTTTAATAATTATTAAAATTATAATTTAAAAATTTCAATAATTACTTCAATATCTGGGCACAAGTTTACTAGAAGCCAAAAAAGGAGCCATCAGATGTTTGTATCTATTGGTGGAAACACAGTGAATTCAACAGTCACAGACACTGGCCAATACACTAGTGACACACTAGTGACAATAATAATGTTGTATTTGTGATGAAAATACTACAGGAGTCATCATGGTAAGTGAGATACTTTTCTGAAATGTTAACAACCCTCAGTAAGTTCTCAGTGCACCAAAGTGTAATCAACACTCAATTCCTTCCCATAGTATTCGCTTCTCTAGAAAGCTCAGTGTAAAATGTGTATCGACAACGTGCCCAAAGCACTTTCATTATGAAAAAACAGAGCTACGCTCTTGATGCAGATGTTAGAAGCATCATTCCCCTAGAAAGATGTCTAGGTGGGACACAGGTAGCTTATGCAGGATGCGGGAGAGCTCTTTAACGGGCAGAATTGTCCCAAGTATTGCGATGGCAGAATCACTGGCTGCCATCCAATCCATGCCTGAGCCCTCCACAAACTTCCAAACAGCCCAGGGAGTTTGGAAGGGGCAGGGGGGGTGGGGGTGGGGGTGGAAACATGCCTGGTCTCTGTTCCCACCCTTCCCCTCTGAAATCAATAAAAATATATTATAAAAAAAAAAAGATTGCCCCTTCAAGTTTCTCTAGCGCACTAAGCTTACTGGAGGAATTTGCACTCTGGACTGTTCCCCAGCCAGGCAGAAACACTTGCAAAAGCCCACTGTAGCCCAGGACCAGTAGGTAGGTTAACTCTGAGAAGAACAGCAAGCCCATTTGGCTACAGATTTAAAGCCATGGTCTCTAATTGCCTTTTCGGTAATTAAGCTGACTTTTTGCTGTCTCCTAAACCTCACTTCTTATCTGCTTGAAGGAAGCATTGGGAAAAGAACGGGGTGTTGTTTATTGCCCTCCACACACACCACAGGTGGAGAAAGGACAGTCATTGTCACTCCTAGGAGGGAGATGTGAAGAGGCCAAGTCAGAGCCCTGAAGAACCTCAGCGTGTAAGGCTGTGCTTCCCCAGCTGTGCTTCTCAGAACCCCAGGGCTGGAGCGGTGCCCCTGGGCTTCTGGAAGAGGAGACAGGACGGGGAAAGTGCTTCTCCTAGAACCACCACTGACCTCGATTTCAGTTGTGATTCTGTTTTTTGGGATTTTTAAAAAAGAATTTATTATTTCTTTTTGTTGTTTTTAATTTTATTGTTTGTTTTTGTTTGTTTTTAATCCTCTTCGGAGGACATTTTTCCATTGATTTTTAGAGAGTGGCAGAGAGAGGGGAAGACAGAGAGAAATATCGATGTGAGAGAAGCACATTGATTCATTGCCTCCTGCAGGAGCCCTGACCAGGGCCCAGGCCGGGGAGTAGTGTGCAACCAAGGCCTGTGCCCTTGACCGGAATCAAACCCGGGACCCTTTGGTCCACAGGCTGATGCTCTATCCACTGAGCCAAACCAGCTAGGGCTGATTCTGGTTTGTATATTGGGCTTGGATGTACATAAAATTTCATTTGTTAAAAAAAAAAAAGATTCCACTACAAAAAAAAGTTTGAAAACCACTGATTTATAGGATGGGCAGAGAAAAAAGCAACTCATAAAGCAAAATGAGAAGGATCTGCCAAGAAGTAAGAGGAAGGAGGAAGGTTTGCTGACCAGGAAGCCTACAGAGTGAAAGTTTTCAGGAGGGAGGGAGTGATCAAAGGCACCAAAGGCCAGAGGGAGGTCAGGTAGGAGGAGGACAGAAGAGTGACCTATGGCTCTACTAACATTGCGATCTTGGCAGGAACAGGCTCAGTGCAGGGCCCAGGGCCAAGACCAAATGGCAGTGGATTAAGAGTGGGCTGAATTGAAGTCTTGACTTCACTGCGAGGAAGGTAATGGAGGTTGCAGGGTATCCATTTCCCCCATGTCTCAGGTTGTCCAAAGGATCCACAAACAAAGGAAATTCAATCACTGCCATGTGTTGTTCAATAGAGTATTATTCACAGTAGAAATGGAGAAATCCTTCTTCAAACAGAGCGGCAGGAATAGGAGGAGCAGGGGACAAGGAGGACAGGCACACCTTGGCTTCTTTCCTGGAAGTGCTAGGTGGCTTGGATTTTTTTTTTTTCTTCATATTGAAGAGAACATGAATCTTTCCAGGAAGTCTGTGCCTCAGATGGGAGCTGCAGTTAGCAATGCCCCCTGTGTTTCTAACATATTAATGGATGTCAGACCAGCAGGAGAGAATGATTCCTCCTTCCCCCATATTCCATATCCTGCTGGGAGCAAGGATATAAATGCTGCTGATTGGCTGCCTAATGGCCCATGGAAGTCAGTGAGGTGACATCTGTTAGTGTTGGAGACTTCAAATGGGCTTCTTCCTTCTTAGAGAAAAATACTGGAAGGCATCAGAAAGTAATAGGTAGACTAAATGAAAACGCTTGAAGTTAAGAGACATTGGGAAAGTTACAGGGGGAAAATTGGGAATCTTAAGTGTCATTTTGCTAAGCACAGCTCTGGAGTTCCAATTATGTTTGACCTCTCCACACGAGAGCATGGTGAGGAGTCTGACATTTGCATGGACTTCTGAACCCCATGAGACAAATGACCTACAAGGGGCCATTGGAAGGAACAAAGACCCATGTTCTTCGGGCTCTAGCCCTGATCTTACAAGTGACCCTACTTTCCCCCAGCTACATTTTCTGTCTTCCTCCACTCATCAACAAAGCCAACTTTATAGGCCTCTGTGTGGATAATTCACTGGAGCTCACCATGGTACTCAACCAATAGAAGAGAGGCAGTCAGGTGGGGAAAAGTGCCCAGTGTATTTCATTAGTTTTAATTCTCGTAACAACCTTGAGAGGCACTGTTACCCACTTTATAGAAGGAAAGCCAGAGGCCAAATAAATGTCCCTCAGCTGATAAGTGGCAGAGTTAAGTCAAGAAAACAGATCTGTCTGGCTTTAAAAAATATGAAATGTTGAATGAATGAGAGATAATTGAATGATAAAAGGCTAATGAGTTGATATTATTATATACTAGAGGCCCAGCACACAAAATCGTATGTGAGTAGGGTCCCTAGGCCTAGCCTGCAATCAGGGCCATGTTCACTGCCCCGAGATACTCCGCAAAGCTCTCCACCGCCGCCCTGCCATGCCTGCCACCACTCGCCACTAGATGCTCACAGCCGCTCGCCGCCCCGCTGCTCAACAGTTCCCAGTCCCGCCCCACTGCCCACCGCCCCCCCCCACTACTGCCCCATTCACCATGGTTCCCTGTTTACCATGCTGTGGGGCGGGAGGGGGAGTGGGAAGGGGCCGAGAGGTGGTCAATGCACCTCATGGCGACTGGTCGAACGGTCATTCCGGTCATTATGCTTATGGTCCTGGCCTTTTATTATATAGGATTTTAGAAATGTAAAGTTCCACTGTGGGACTTTGTTTCTCCCTGTTTACTTTCAGAGTCACTTCTTTGTCCATAAAAAACTGTTAGTCAGACAGTCCTGTTAGTGGTGGGAGATTTAATGCTCAAAAAGTGATAACTACGCAAGTCCTGGCACCTTCTTCCTGTAGCACAATAAACTGTGGAAGATCGGTAAATCTTAAAATATCCAGACAATCTTAAGTGAAGGTCAGATAAAGGACACCAATTGGTGGTTAAATAGATTTTAATAAGTCTGCAAAATGGGATGCAATGCAACCATTAAAATGTGATATTAAAGAGTTATGAATTTGATATTATAATGCTAAGTGGGGGAAATGTGTACATGCACAATATTAACAATGACTTGGGGAGATGGGATTATGGATAATTTTTTCTTCCATTTTATACTTTCATCTGTTCCCAAGATTTTCTTCCATTCGAATTCATGATTTTTAGAATTTAAAAATATGTCAAACTTCCCCCTGTTGTTGAGTGCTTGCCAGAATGAATCCACCAGCTAAATCTCCTGCAGGGCACAGCGTGCTCAGGTCATCTTTTCCTCTCATGGTCCACGGACACCCTGACTCTCTGGGGGTACAACGTCACACATTTTGCTTGTCCCTTGAATGGACTTTCTAGAGGTCTGAGGCTTCTAGGCAGCACCGTCTTGGAAAATAACCTTGTATCTCCCACAGTCAGTGCTTAGAACTAACGAGGAGATGAGGGCTCAGTACACAGAGCCCAGCTAAGACTCTCCCAGGTGTGCTTCCATGAGGAAGCCCCGAGAGCTGGGACCATCGTCCTCTAGGGCCGTGGTCGGCAAACCGGCTCGCAAGCCACATCGACTCTTTGGCCTCTTGAATGTGGCCCTTCCACAAAATACCACAAAATACCACCTGCGGGCGTGTACGTACAGTGCGATTGAAACTTCGTCGCCCATGCGCAGAAGTCGGTATTTTGTGGAAGAGCCACACTCAAGGGGCCAAAGAGCCACATGTGGCTCGAGAGCCACAGTTTGCCGACCACTGCTCTAGGGGATCACTGTCTCTCTCTCCTGCGGACTCCAGAGAACTGGCATTGGAATCAATATTACCCACTGTTTTATAGTTTCTCCTCCAAGGCTCTTTGGAGCCCCTCAACAGCTCTTATCACATTTAATTCAAGAGAAAATTGAGAATCCAGAGGTTATATGACCTCCCAAAGTCACATGGCTAAAAAAAAAAAAAAAGGACAGAAGTAGAAACTGGATCTCAGATCTTCTGGTTCTCAATCCTTTGTGCCTTCTAGGGCCACCCTCTAGGGTTTGGGGGTGTCTGTCAGTCACATCCTGAGGAGCACCATAGGCTTCATAGGAGTCACCCTCTGGTCACAAATAGCTCCTTGGTGACAGACAAGGTGTTAACAAGTGTCCAATGTTCACTTTCCTTGGAAAGAACCTGAATCTCAGAGTAACAGCCTGTGGAGCTCGCTTTGTCAGCACACATACTAAAATCGGAAGGATACAGAGATTAGCTTGGCCCCTAAGGAAAAGCAAAACAAAACAATAGCAGCCTGTACAACTGGAAAAGCTAAATAAGATCACCCATAACCCCAGGAACAATGTCTAAAACTGAATCTATGCCCCTGGAACAGAGGAAAAAATAACAGTCAAAACCCAACAACTCAGTGTCATTGTTTATCAGGGGAATGCAAGTTAAAATTGTTATGAAATAATCCCTACACCTTTACCAGAATGGCTAAGTTATTTTTTTAATTGATTTTAGAGAGAGGAAGGGAAAGAGAGAGAAACATCGATCGATTGTCTCCTGTACATGCCCTGACCAGGAATTGAACCCAGCACCTTTTGGTGTACCGGAGAACACTCCAACCAATGGAGCCACACCGGCCAGGGCAGAATGGCTAATATTATAAAGACTTACAGTACCAAGTGCTGTCAAGGAAGTGGAGTGATGGAACTCTCAAACATTGCAGATAAAAAGGTAAACTGGTTCAACCATGTGGTAAAACTACTTGGCTAACCTACTAATGACAAACAGATGCCTGTCTAAGACCCAGCAAATCCACTCCTTAGTATATGTCTAAGAGAAATGAGGGCATATGTCCACTAAAATACATGTGCATGAATGATCATAGCAGCTTTACTAATTGGTAGGAAAAAACAGGAAATAATCCAATGGCCATTATAAAAAAAAAAAGAGTAAGTAAATTTCAGTATATCCACTCAATAGAATGCTACACAGCCATACAAAAAAGAAAAAAGAAGACAAATGAGTGAATTACTGAATAACAGACAAAACCCACAGACATTATGTTGATTGAAAGAAAGAAGTCAGACACAAAAGATTAGTACACATTGAGTGATTCAACTCATAATGGCTCATGAAAAGTTACTGTTATGTTTTCAGCAATTTCTCAAGGCAATTGTTGTTAAATACAGCCTTTGTTAAAAAAAATTAAATTGTGTAAAGTTACAATGAAGTAAATTATATTTAAAACAGGCAAGAAACACTGAAAACTCTTTTCTTTCTAATTCTTGACTACCTTTCTACTATTATCCAAATTGAGGCTGTTCACACCTATTGCATCTGCATGGTGGAAATGCTATACAGCTGTGCTCTCTCTACTTCACATCTATTCCTGACTGCGTTCAAAGACCTCACCTCCATAGCTTCAAATCACTGCTGGTGATTGCCAGGGAAATTGACAAAAGCTACAAATCAGGGCTTTTACTTTTTAATTTTGGGGGAGTCAGGTGTCAAACATTTAACAACACACCACAGTTGTGATCCCATTTTTATGACGTTCAAGAATAGGAAAAACCACCCGGCCAGAGTGGCTCAGTGACTGAGTGTGGACCTATGAACCAGGAGGTCACGGCTCTATTCCAGGTTAGGGCACATGCCTGGGCTGGGCTGTGGGCTCCATCCCCAGTGTGTGGGGGAGGGGGGGCGTGCAGGAGGCAACTGATCAATGATTCTCATCATTGATGCTTCTGTCTCTCTCTCCCTCTCCCTTCCTCTCTGAAATCAATTTAAAAACATATTTTTTAAAAAAGAATGGGAAATTATTTTTTTTTAAAAAATTTTTTAAAGAATAGGAAAAACCAATTCATGCTAATAGAAGTCAGAAAAGAGATGACCTGAAAAGGAGCCTCCCGCCTGGGACATGGTCACGTCCTCATTTTGATCATGATGGTGGTCCCATGGGTGTAAACATATGCGTGCACTTTACGTAGGTGATACCTCAGTTTAAAAAATAAATTTAAAGAAATTTCCGACACAGCTACCGCTCAGGGAGCCCCTATGCAGGGCGGTGGGAGGGTTGGCATCCCCACAGGATCTCCTGTTCGTCTCCATGGGACAGCCTGCCTTATGAGGGACCCTGGAAGGAGACAGTCTCTAGTAACTATTTCCTGTGCCTTCCAGAGCATAGGACCTGCGTTGGGTTAATCTGTTTCTTGAGCAGTGTTCTGAAACCGTGGGGAGTTTTCACAATCCCCGGTGTTCAGGAAAGAGATGAAGTTAAGGTCTCCAGGTCACACACAGCGGGTGGCGGAGGCAGGGCTTCCACCCGAGGAGTTGATAAAAGCACCCAGATTACACGGCACGGTGTCCACCCCTGTGTCTCCATCACTGTACCTGTGAGCAGAGACGGGAGAAGGCCCAAACGTGTGGCCTCAGTGACCTGCTTTCCCACCCTTTCCCACCGGTCAGGCACATCATGAAACTTCTCTGATGGGAAGTTCAACTAAGAGGCAATAAGCATGGCGGTTGTAACTGATCCAAAAAGGGAACCATGACCGACAGGGGTGCAATCTGGTTAACTGTGCCCCGCGAGGCCACCTGCTCCATCAGGGAAATGGAAACTCAAAGGTTACACATCATCACTACACTTGCCACAGTGAGTCCAGCCTCCCTGGCAAGAGGAACACCCAGATCCTAATGTGTAGCCCGTTGTCGCTGGGAATTTACGATCCTGACCCACCCTGTCTGAGCATGCAACTCTCCTCGCACAAATTAATCTGCAGCATGACCCGTGCACTCAGTGCTGACTTCATCTGGGCGATTTCCGGAGTGAGGGGTGGGCGGAGCTGACAGGTACCTTAGGAATCATAGGGCCCTTGCTTTCATGCGTGGGAAGAATGAGGTGCAGAGAGGAGCTGTCTAAGGGACCCCATGAAACAGGGGAGAGAACTCACTCTCTGACCTGCCACTTAGCCCACTGCTGCCCAATGTGTCTGGTGCCAGGAAGCGTTAATCCGGTCTCCCCGGGCCATGCCCTGTGTGTGTTACCACCTCACCAGTGGCTGGCTCACCACTTGCAGTTTATCACCATGATCGCTCAGTTTCAGCGATGATATTCATTGCGTGGCTAGTTTGTGCCAGCCCTGTGGCTGCCTGGCTTGTCAGCTTCTGGATCTTGCCAATAAAATTGCCCTGTGAGTGCCAGTGGCGAAGGGGGCTGTGGGCAGAATATATGGAGGTCCAAAAAATCTAGGAGAGCAACCAGAGCCAGTGGGGTTTGCAGTGTGGTCACAAGGAAGATTGCATAGATCCTGCCCCGGAGCTGAGCCAGAGCTGAGCCGAGGGCAGGCGCACAGAGCCCAGTAGGGTCCTGGCAGGCTGAAGGTCCATCTCCTCCTACCCTTCCTCTGAATCCTCACACAACCTTTTATCGTCTTAAATCCTGTCTCTTCTCTTCTGCATCTCTCTTCTATTTCCCTCCCTCCTCTTGAGAGAACAGAAATAAATCAGAGAGACATGATGCAAAAGGGCTGAGCTGTGGTGTTACCTACACCTGCAGACATATGCCTAAGTTGTTGACCATCTTACCTATTAGTCTCTAAGTCAGCGGTTCTCAACCTGTGGGTCGAGACCCCTTTGGGGGTCAAATGACATTTTCACAGGGGTCGCCTAAGACCATCGGAAAACACATATATAATTGCATATTGTTTTTGTGATTAATCACTATGCTTTAATTATGTTCAATTTGTAACAATGAAATTGGGGGTCACCACAACATGAGGAACTGTATTAAAGGGTCGCGGCATTAGGAAGGTCGAGAACCACTGCTCTAGGTGGTTCTGATCTGTGAATAGAACATTTCACAGGGCTCTTCAGGGGTTTGAAAGAGACTGTATACATGTAAGAGCGTACACACACATACACTCTTTGTTTTATTGTGATAGGCTCACCAGGAAACAAAATTAAACCTTCCCCTTTGTTATCTTCACTCTCAACCTCCCCAGAAAGAGGCTTTAGATTCTGGAATTTTTGCCCCTGGATGCAAGGAAAGGGTATTTGGGACTTTCAGGCCTTCGATCTCCCAGTTGTTACATAAGATGGCCTTGGGCCGGGATCTGCTTTCTCCGTCTCCTTCCCTACCTGGTTGATTCCTACTAACACATTAAGACTCTGTTCAAGTGTTACTTCTTCCTAGAAGCCATTCCTTTATCTTCCCAGAGGCACCTTCTGCACCCAGGGCCCCTGAGCTGACCTCTTCCTAGTCATGCCCTTAACCCCTAGGACACAGCCGCCGTCATAATTGGGAGTTTCTGCTTTGTGGTCCCTTTCTGGACCTGTATCCCCAGGTCTATCAGGGCATCTGGCACAGCGTGGATGCCTGTGACAGAATACCCTGAAGACAGTAACAGGCCAATAAAATGCACTGATTCAGACTAAAGTGTTAGTGACTTAAAACCGCCTTTTCCGAATGAATTTGCTTAAAGAAGGACCAAGGAAAAGGCAACAGAAAAATAAACTGCTAGTAGTAAAATTTCAAGAGTGTGTCCTTCCTAAGGCCCCCAAGATTAGACACAGATATTTTCCAGCCAAAAGGAACCTGCAAGATCGTTAGGTTTGGGTTGTTTTCCAACTGTGCTCCGTGGGTGCTTTGAGGTTCCTGGCAGGTGGGGAAGGAGTGGGGAGAAAAGATAAGGGCTGGGGATGTGGCTCCAGACCCCCTCCCCATCCCAACCCCCACCCCCAGTCAAGAAAGGAGGCTGGGCTGCTCTCTGATTTCCATGTTGGGCTTATGTGCAAGATTTTGCTTGAAGAAAGCGTTCTGCTGTGGAAGAAAGAAATCGGTCCAACCCAACTCAGCCATTTTATAGATGAGGACAATTGATGCCATTTGCCCAAAATAACACCGTGGGTGGCCGGATCTTTGGATTCTCCCACCAGTGCTCATGTGAGTACCTGCCTGCCTTGGTCTCCAAAGCACTCTGCTCTCAGCTGGCTGCCCTGCATCTACTCACTCCGCTCTCAGCTGGCTGCCCGGCATCTTCTCACTCCCCTGCCCCTTCCCATCACCCTCCCTTAGAGGACAGGGAGAGCCCATGTGGAGAAATCACTGGGTCAAGCGATTCCCCTTTTAGATGGCAAAGCCAGGGCTCCATGCTGTAGCTTATCCTTGGTGGCCCCCAGGCTGATGCAAAGTGAGAGAAAACAGGACGGCCAGAGGGAACTTCAGAATTATAACAGCTCTTTCCTGAGACTCTGAGAACGCAGCTCTGTGATCCCGAGCGCTCCTCCTGCCAAGACCGGCTGGAATCCTGTAATTCTCCCCGCAAGTGTTGAGGTCCTTCTGGGTCTTTACATCAAATTAAACGTTGCCGACTGAGCCAAAGAGGCAACACAAATAAAAGGCACAAAGGGTCCTGTCATGCTGGGGGATGTTTTCTTTATAAATCAGCCGGCAGAAGACAATAGTCCTTTAAGGCTCTACCACCAACTGGAACTGCAAATTACTGTAGGTGCCTCTGGAAAGCCCGAGACAAAACGCTCCGCGGGGAGAAAATAAACAAGAGCGATTTCATTTTATGTGGATTCTGCCTCTCAAACTGCCCTTCCCTACTAATAAGGTTTTTGTGCTTCCCCCCCCCCACCCCCCCCCCCCCGCCACACACACACACACCATGCTTTCAATTTACCTGCCTTATTGCTGCTGCGGGAAATGCAATCCTTTGAACTGAGCCTAAATCAGGGGGCAACTGAGTCACGCATGAAGAAAATAATAATAGAACAGCTAGGGCTGAATGGCCGGCACATGCCAGATACTACTCCAACCGGTTTACATGGGAGAATGTACTAATCCACACGTGAACTCCATGGCACAGATACTGTCAATGTAATGGACATTGTCTCCCAGGGGAGGAGAGGAGACTAAGGCATAGAGGGGGCACACAGCTGTGATGGGCAGAGCTAGGCTTCAAACCCAGGGAGTCTGGATCCAAAGCCACAGCCGTAAGACTAGCTAATTAGCCTCAGTGTTTAAGAAGACTACAGACCAAGGGCTCTCTGCTGGAACTCAGCAGAGCACACAAAGTAGTGAGACATCTGGGCATCAGGAACTTGGCTGTCCTGATTGAGAAAGGTGAGCAAACATTCCTTTGGGCAGGGACTTATTTATTCTAAATCACAACACAGAGCCCCTGGGGCGAGTCCGAGACTTAGCGCTGGGAGGATGACAGGGGCCCTGTCACCCAGCCCACTGCCACGTGAGAGCAAGGGGACGAGAGAGGGCAGGACTTCGCTCATCAGTAGACGAGCCCTGTTTCTCTACTCACGGGTCATTAACTTTGGGGAAATTGTGCAATTCTCTGTGTCTAGACTTTCTCGTTTGCAAAATGGGGAAACTACGATTAATCTCAAAGGGCTGCCATGAGAACTAAGAAGACACATGTCAACACCGAGGCACCAGCAGCGAGGCGCTCAGAAAGCTTGGTGGCCTTTCCCTCCCCAGTCATGTGCCCGACACCCATCTCACACCAACCCGAACCAGCGTCATCACCTTCACCTCGAGTAGCCACAGCTCATCATCATGGTACACTTTGTTCCACTGTCTCTCAGACTTGGCGGGGCTTCATAGAAAAGATACGGACTTTGAAATCGAACCAACATAAATTTGAAACCTGGCTCAGACATTGACGAGTGTGAGCCAGTGGCATTCTCTTGGGGAGCCTCCCTTTCCTAGTGACGGAAATGGAGAGCCCAGTAATGCCTGTTTCTGGGCCTCCTGCTGAGGGTGAAGGAGTGAGCTGCATGAATCTCCCCCCACTCCCGGCCTTCATTAAACTAAAGGCTGCTTCCTAAAGCTCCTACCCTTTGACCCTACTTATGCCCTGTACTCGTCTGCTAGGGCTGTGACAGAGGACCACAGACTGGTGGCTTAAACCACAGAAGTTTATTGCCTCACAGTTCTGGAGGCTAGAAGTCCAAGGTCAGTTCCTTCAGAGAGTTTTGGGAGAGAATCTGTCCCATGCCTCCTTCCTAGTTTCTGGGCGCCCTCTGGCATTCCTTTAGATGGCCACCTTCTCCCTGTGTCTTCACAGCACCTTCCCTCCAGGCTGTCTAGTTCAGTGTGTGAATTTTCTTCTTTTATGAGGACACTGGTGATACTGGATCTGGGCTCACCCTAACGACCTCATCTTAACTTGATCATCTTACCTTGATCCAAATAAGGCCATGTTTACAGGTAGTGGAAGTTAGGACTTGAATGTCTTTGGGGGGAAACCCAGTTCAGCCTGTACCATGCCCTATGGGACTATGACAATGAAGTCAACTTCCTGCTCCAAACCTCAGTACCTGGAGCACTGGGACTCAGTAGCATGTCCCTTCTCCTGTCTGGAGAGCTCTGTCTTATTGGCCACAATTTCCAGATGTCTCAGGGCCTCTCCTCTGGGCAACCTCAACTTTGGTAGAATCCCTTTTAAACACCATTCCCAGACGAGAACGGGTTTCTCCTCAGGCAGCATGTCCACATGGAACACCATGAACCCACCACTTTCCAAGAAAGAGAAACTCCCACTCAATTACCAGCCCGTCAAGCTGGTTTCCCTAGCCTGTCTGTGCAAGTGAGTTTTTGAACCTGGGTGAAAGAGTTTGTATTTGAAACTGATTGGTGAGAATCTAATGATTCCAAATAGTTTTGAATCTGGATTCTTTCATGTTATATCCCCCCCCTCTTGTTCAATATTGTTTCATCAGCATACTGTCCTTATCCTTCTAAGTTATCAGTAAGAATACTGAGAGCCTGCATTCTTAAAGAGGGTGACATCATCCCCAAAGGGTCAAAAAACAACAACACCTTACTCTTTACATATAAAGCATAGACATGCATATAATATGTAAACAGGTATATACTATATTGTCTGTGGTGTTAAAGTTTCATAAGAAGGACAAGTATTTGGGCAAAAGTGTCTAATAAGGCTCCTTAAAGAGACAACAATAAAAAAGATGGTTGAGAAACACTAGTCTAGTGGATAAGGCTCAGAGCAAAACATCACGTGAGTCCCCTGGAGTTCTCCCCAGAGCGGCCAACACCTGTCAGTATGATTAACCACCTGTGCCAGAGCCCTCCCCCTGGACCCGGGCCGGCTGGCCTTTCCGGAGAGGCAGGAATCTATAAAGGTGTTGATATATTCTAATACATTGCATGGCAATACTTTCAACAACTAACAAAGAGAGCACATGGATTAATAAGTCACTCAGATCTAAATGGTCATTAAGTCATTCATCCATCCATTCAATTGTTTATTTGCTCGACAAATATCCGAGTGCCTACAATATGGCACACAATGGTCTAGGAGCTGGAGATACAACAATAAACAAAATAGATAAATCTCATTCATGGAGATTACAATCTAAAGTGGGCTGGGGTGAGGGGAAGACAGACAATAGACAAAAATTAATAATTAAACTATGGAGTATGTCAGATGGAGACGAAGTGGCAGGCGGGAAAAAGCTTCATCAAGCTCTCATCTGAGGGGCTTCTTAGGGTAATGCAACTATTCTTAGGAAACTGCAAGGGTGGATACATGTCATACCGCATGTGTCAAAACCCATAGCAGTGCACAGCACAACGAGTGAACTTTAAAATATGAATTATAGTTGATAATGTACCAGTATGGCTCATTAGCTGTAACAAATGTACTGCACTACTGCAAGATGTTAATAGTAGGGGCCAGTGTGGGGGTGGAGGTGGGGTAGGTATATTGAACCCTATGTACTTACTATCTGCTCAGTACATCTGTAAATTTAACAGTGTACTAACTAACGTCTGCTAATTGTTTTAACACTTGGAGTGCGGGAAACGAGTTAAGTCGGCTCGCGTGAATTGCGCGTACTCCGCGGGAGCCGTCTTTAACTCGGTTCATATAGATTTGCGGTGGAGTGCGGGAAACGTGTAAACTCGGGCCGATTGTAACTGCGTATTACCAAATATTTGTTTGTAATCCACCCTTTTGGTGGATGGAACAAAACCAAAAGACAGAGCCATCTTATATTTTGGCGGGAAATTCACCCGCACTCCAAGTGTTCTGATCCCACGCAAAAATACAGAGAAAAGGAAGAGGGTTGGAACTGGAAAGTTGGCAAGAAGAAAGAGTTGAGAGGAATGTGCATCTGAGCGAAGTTGACTCTGGTCAGGTGGAAATGAATCCATGTGTCAATAGAATCAGAGGGAAAAGGAACGAGTAGGAAGAAGCAGAAGGGCATCATCCCAAGAGATGCCATGGACCAAGGAGAGCTGAGGAGCTCAAAGAGGTCGCCCAGCAGTTGTGAAAGAGCTTTAATCACAAATAGAAAAGCCACAACCGTACCAGGAGGGGAAGGGCAGGAAGTCACATTATGATCAATTTTAGAGGGAAGTTCAGGCTGAAACAAGGCAGGTGGGAATCGCTGCACACAGCAGAATTTAGGAATTAGGACTTGGGAGGAAATTATGTGCAAGTTTTAATACTCTTCTCCTAGACACAATTTCTAGCATACAACTAATTAGAATCCGTTTTATGAGTTTTCCCAGCTACACTGAAGTATGAAAAATAATAATGAAGAAAAGGAACACTTTATTAGAGCTAGATTAATTCATCACAGCAATCCAAACAGTTGATGTAAGTGTCTCCCGTGAGGACTTTAAAAGCCACAAGTTGGCAATGCATAGGCTTGTGAGGAAAGGAAGGGACCTAGTTGGCAAGCTGGCAGCAAGGGTGACCTCATCAGCCCAAGAGCTACACAATGAACTGAGTCTCATAGGTACAATGTTGAGTGAAAGAATTCAGATGCAAAAAACAAAAAGCACAAACTAAAGGATTCCATTTACGCAAAGTAAAGAACCAGCAGATTTGATGATGATGGAGGTCAGAAGAGGTTACGTTGAGATATTGACTAGGAAAAGCATAAGAGAACTTTTAGGGACCTAGAAATCATCTATATTTGATCTGGGTGGTGGTGACTTGTACATATGAACTATGTAAAATAAAATAAAAAGTATAAAAATTAACCGAATCGTGCCCTTGAGATTTTTGCTTCATTTTACTTTAAGCCGTACTTCCACTTGTAAAAGTAAGTATAATGAAAACGAGGCCTGGCCTTGCCCAGAGTGTATCCTCAGGATGGACAGCAACAATGGCCAAAGGGAGGGGGGTTAGGGATGGATGGGGAGGGGTCTTGGCAGCTGCGTGGCTACAAGTCTCAGTCCCATGGAATTGGAAGCCACCCTCCCACCTCCACCCCTAATCCACAGTCAATTCCCTTGTTTTACTAACAGAATTGGAAATTACCACTATTTCTGTTTGCTTATTGGTTTACAATCTATGGTGGCATCTATCAGTGATCCAAGCTCAGCACGTGCCTGGCTCACAATAAGCCCGAATTAGTACTTCTTGGATGGATGCCTAAACGAATGAAGTTGTGAAGGAAGGCAAGTCTGATACTGTGCTAGAAAACTAGGAATACATAGATTCATAAAAACGCATCTCTCTCCCACAGGTGATCGATTATGGCTGCTTCTACTTTTAAAAGGTCCTTAGAAACACTCCCCTCTGTCTGACCCTCGTCTTCTTCCTGTCTTTGGGCTCTCCCACCTCCACCCCCAACACACACACACACACACACACACACACACACACACACAGCCTCTGTATTGCCACCAACTGACTTACTGGAAACTAATTTTGATCCTCCTGCCCCACTGCTCCAAACCTCCTTCGTCTCCACTCTCCCATCTGACCTGCTCCGAATGCCACAGGCTGACACCCAGCTACCTGACACTGCTCACCTCCCAGGTCTAAGCAGCTCCCTCTTAATCTTGTCTTCAAGCTTCTCCACACATTGTTCTCCAGCCTCTCTCACAACACTCAGCCCTCATACCACCCTCTTGTCCTCCTGAACCTTTAACCTCTTTTCAGCCCCCCAATATCCTTGGTGATGCCTCTCTCACCAAGGAGTCTAACCCTGAGGGATGGAATCATTGGAGTGAGCCTGAAACCAGGGCGTGGGGGGCTCCTCTCAATTGGTTGCATTAACTTTTATTGTTTTCTCCTGACTTTCCTTAAAATACACATGCACATTTAGATTATTGGGAGGGGGGAGACACGAAGGAAGGAAGGAAGGAAGGAAGGAAGGAAGGAAGGAAGGAAGGAAGGCAGGGAGGGAGGGAGGGAGGGAGGGAGGGAGGGAGGAGAAAGGAAAGAAAGAGGGAGGGAGGAAGGGAGGGAGAGAGGGAGGGAGGGAGGAAGGGAGGGAGGGAGGATTGCTTACTGAACATCTTGTCTTTGTAAACTGCCTTGTCTCTTAAATGTAAACATGGTCAGTGTTTGACTTGAGGGCAGAGGTGTGTGTAGCTGATGTGCATCCAGCCAGACCTTTGGAACTCATGCCATTAAAAACTACATCTAGATGGAAAGTCCTGCATGAAAATGTGTTTCGGGGATACTTCCAGAAGAACTGGTACTATTTCAAGACAGAGAGAGGAAGGCAAGTTTATTTAGAGCTTTACTCTGTAGTCTTCATTCCTTCAGTATTTGCCCCAAGAGCTGAGTTCAGAGGGTCAGGGTAATTAGTGTTTTCATTCCATCTCAGCGGAGTATTTGATACTCACCACTGACTGATACAGGGCTGGCACCAAGCAGACATGCAAATAAATGTCAAGTTGAATAGGAACCAGTTAACCTCAACTTCAAACCGAGGGTCCCTAAGCCCTCTGTCCTCCAGCGTTTCAGATTCGTCCCTTTTCATTTCCACTCAGTGGCCCAAGCCTTCCCTGTAGCTCTTGCTTTACCTTCTCTGTGTTCCCATCACCTTTGTACAACCTGTTGTGAACCCAAGGAGGGAGGAAGGTAGGAAGGGAGGGAGGGAAGGAGGGAGGGAGGAAGGGAGGGAGTGAGGAAGGAAGGGAGGGAGGAAGGGAGGGAGGGAGGAAGGGAGGGAGGGAGGAAGGGAGAGAGGAAGGGAGGGAGGGAGGAAGGAAGGGAGGGAGGTAGGGAGGGAGAGAGGGAGGGAGGGAGGAAGGGAGGGAGGGAGGATTTGCTTACTGAACATCTTGTCTTTGTAAACTGCCTTGTCTCTGGAATGTAAACATGGTCAGTATTTGACTTGAGGGCAGAGGTGTGTGTAGTTGATGTGCATCCAGCCAGACCTTTGGAACTCACGCCATTAAAAACTACATCTAGATGGAAAGTCCTACATGAAAATGTGTTTTCATGCAGAATTCTGTCCCTGCTCTTGCCTGACCTTCGGGCTCTCCAGCCCCAGGTCCACCATGTATGTTATTGTCCCTTAACCTTCTCAAACCACAGAGTTCTTCCCAGCACCCTCTGTGGAAGCTCAGGAGTGCCCCTCCACGTCCCAATGCAGGTCAAATCCCGGGACCTGATATTCAGAACACGACATTATCTAGATTCAGAGTGAACACGGCAACTTTATTGTTTTGGAAAAACTACCTTTTATTTTAACATCACATAGATGTTACTGTAGTGTGCACGTAGGGTGCACGTCACGGTTCCGGTGTTACATAACATGTCAGTGAGTTGCTTCAGTTTAAATGTTTCCTTTTTCTATGCACTTATGTAACACTGTCACGTGTTTATTTGAATATTATCTGCAGACACTAAGAGGTAGAGAGACCTGTGTAAATCATAATTGGTAATTAAACTGAAATACTGTACTTGTTTTAATTATACTATAAATTAAATTTTCTAGTTAATAAAGGTATGGACACATTGAAAATTTTTAATGGAGCTAAACTACTGATGCAGAATCAAGTAGAGATGCAGAAGCTAGTACTATGATCGGCAGAGCAAATCAAGAGAAGATAAAAGTAATTGCAATTTGCCTTAGTAGATTGTTGTGTAAAATATTTTTTTTAAGATAATGAAGTGGGCAACATTAAGAGGTATTTCCAGCAAATGCATAGTGGATTTGATAAGCCGTTCCCTTTCAATAGTCAAAAAATAATCCATGAAATTAGTTGCCTGACAAACAGAATTAAATGTTTTAAAAAAAACCTTTTAATTATTGAAAAATATTTTTAAATAAATGTAAATAGGATCTACACTTATAAAGTCAGCCAGCTATAAAAGAGCTTGGATTCTTGCACAAAGGAAAAACCCTTTTAGCTAAAGAAATGGGAAGCAATGGAAATATTTCAAAACTCTGAGGAAAAGACTAGAAAAGTGATTTTACAAAAAGCGAATGCTCTTCAATTGCCACCAAGTAATTGCTCATAAAATACAAGACTTTGCGAACAACAGCAAAGAGTAATGATAAGCCTGAAAATCACCAGTGCTTTCCTTGGCTTCAGATGAGTCATGTGACATAATAGTCACTGCCCTGCCCAAACAATACTTTGGGCACATTTTGTCTCAAAGGACTTCCTATTTACAAAGAGCTGTCAATTCACAGCCTAAAAAAAAAAATCGAATGCATGGCAAAGACATTTAAAAATCTTTTCTGTCTGTCAGTGAAGAACACCAGCTAGACAAGAAAAACTAGTTTCTAGCACCACAGGTGGTAGTTCTGCTTATGCTAAATCAAAAATTTGAATTTATAGAAAGTTTCAAGTAAACTGATATTTCCTTTATTTTTATAAATATATTTTTTATTGATTTCAGAGAGGAAGGGAGAGGGAGAGAGAGATAGAAACAACAATGATGAGAGAGAGTCACTGATTGGCTGCCTCCTGTCTGCCCCCTCCTGGGGATTGAGCCCATAACCCAGGCATGTGCCCTGACCAGGAATCGAACCGTAACCTCATGGTTCATAGGTCTACCCTCAACCACTGAGCCACGCAGGCCAGGCTGATACTGCCTTTATTGTTTATTCTACTATATGATATATGCTGGAAACATGTATGCTTAGTTTTCTACAGCAGACTCTATGGAAAGCATTATGGGTAGCATTGTTAAAGTTGTTCATGATATACACTTAAATACTATGAATCATCTCCATAGAAGATGATGAAGGGCATGACCTTGTGTCCTTGGCCTGCTCCTTGAATCAAGGAAGAGTTTTACAAAGATCTACTGTATGTTTAACTCAATTCGAGATTTTCTTGAAACAGCCTTAGCTGGTTTGGCTCAGTGGACGGAGCGTCAGCCTGCAGACTGAAGGGTCCCAGGTTCGATTCCGGTCAAGGGCACATGCCCCATTGTGGGCTTGATCCCCGGTGGGGGCGTGCAGGAGGCAGCTGATCAGTGATTCTCTCTCATCATTGATGTTTCTATCTCTCGCTCCCTCTCCCTTCCTCTCTGAAACCAATAAAAAATATATATTAAAAAAAAAGATTTTCTTGAAACAAAGGGAATGCTTGCTGAATATTCAATAATCAAAGACAGAAAATGGCAGTGTGATATGTTTTGTCATCAAAATCATATTGCATATGAATGAGCTAAATTTGAAATTACAAGTAAGAAAATTACTTGTGAAATCGCTAGATAGGTATGAGAATTTATGTTGACACTGATACTTTTATAATACAAATCAACAATAATGATTATACATCTTTTTCTAAGATGACTCAATATTCAAATTACTTTCATCATAATTGATAGGTGTTATGTAAATTGCTTCAAGACTAAAAAAACAGCCCAAGACATTTCATTGTCATTGATCAACTTTGAGTTGCCTTGCAGTTTATACAACCCAACAGTTGGTGAATTTACCTAACTGCACAGATGTAGTTTTGAAGCTGATATGCTTTTGCTCCAAAGTCAAATAAATTCTTCTGGAAAAGACAAACAAACTTTGTCAAAATGGATGCAAATATTAAAGAAAAACATTGGGGGTACTATTTTTGGTTAGTTAAAAACTTTCAAGTATGTTTGGAACATAATAGGTATGTGAAACTACTTTTTCAACTATAAAGTACATGAAATGTAATACAGAGGAAGTATAGCCAACAAAAATTTTGTGTTTGAATCAAGATGCACTGTAAGGAAAAACTAAACACTGAATTTCCAAGATTTAGTCTAAAAAAGTAGATAAAACATCTCATTGGTAATTATTTATATTAATCACATATTAAACTAATATATTAGATATGTTAGGCTAAATAAAATATTGAAGTTAATTTCACCAATTTCCTTTTACTTTGTAAAAATGTGGATACTGGAAATTTTGAAACTATACATGCGGCTCACATGATATTTCTATTGGCTAACTCTGACCTGGAATATAATTGTCATGATAATAGGACAAAGGCGATATGAGCTTTGCCTTGTTTATTGTTGTATTCCCAGAGCCTAAAACCGGTCCTGGGAATGAATCTAACCATAAGGAAATATTTCACCAGGGCCTGTAGCAGGAAACACATTGAAAGGAAACAAGTTCCAGAGGCAAATTGAAACTCTCCAGTTATTTCAAGCAGAAAGGGATTCGATCTGGGCTATTGAGAATGTACGAAAATCCTGGCGAGGGCTAGAGCAGCAGGTTCTAGACCAAGCTCCCAGGAATGGTGCCCAGGACAGCACTGAGAACCATCCTGACAAGGGAGCTGCCACCACCACAAGGGCAGGACTGAGGAAGCCACTCCCGGAGCTGCTGGCTCCAGAAACATACCTCTTCAAGCTTCACGTGTTAGATTCAGAGCCACACCACACGCAAGAGACGTCATTTAGCGAAACATAAATGGCCTGCACCCTGCCTCTTGACTCCAGAAGCTGGCCCCTGGATGCTGGAACACATTGCAGAAAAACAGCAATGCTATACTACGCACAACACCAGCAGATGCCTTCCATGCTCATGCAAGGACACTTCATCTATGAGCTCTAAGTCACACCCAAAACCCACTACCAAGAAATCTTTCCTATCTCCCCACTCTTCTTACCAGGTAAATGCCTTCAAATTAAACATCCCTGCCTCCAGGAAGCACTCCCCGACTTCCCCCAGCTTATATTAAGTTAGCTTTCCATACACACTCTATGCATTCTTGGCTCACTTCATTAAATTTATTCTAAGTGTTTATTATCTCTCTTCCTGGTAGATCATTAGCTCCACAGCCAGAGCTCTGTCTGCATATTCACCATTATTTTCTCCCCACCTAGTGGTAGATGCTAAATTCACATACGGTCAGGGAATGAATGAACACAGCGAGCAAAGCCTCAGGGGTGGGATTTGCAGTCCTCCTTCCCCATGCCCTGAACCTTCTCATAGCACATCCATGTGCCCCCACCGATGTCCGGCACCTGCCAGAGTAAGACCGGGGATGGCACACACTTCACCAGGACGCACATTTGCTCTCTCGAGGAGGGTGGCCTGGGGCTGTTTCTAAGAAGGGCAAGGGACTGTTGTCTGCACAGTGACTTTCAAGAAAATGCCCTGGGCAGTGCTCTCTCCCTTCCAGGAGTGTGGCTGCTGGGCATTTCCCTTTTCCCTCTTCTCCCCACAGGCGGTACCTTTGCCTTTCTCTCTCCTAAGCTCCAGGGCGCTTCTTTTGCCTCTAGACCAGTGGTTCTCAACCTTCCTAAAGCCGCAATCCTTTAATACAGTTCCTCATGTTGTGGTGACCCCCAACCATAAAATTATTTTCGTTGCTACTTCATAACTGTAATTTTGCTACTGTTATGAATCCTAATGTAAATATCTGATATGCAGGATGTATTTTAATTGTTACAAATTGAACATAATTAAAGCATAGTGATTAATCACAAAAACAATATGTAATTATATATGTGTTTTCCGATGGTCTTAGGCGACCCCTGTGAAAGGGTCATTCGACCCCCAAAGGGGTCGTGACCCACAGGTTGAGAACCGCTGCTCTAGAACATGTTCCCTTAGCCCATTTCTTCTATAGCTCACTTTTACTATCTCTGTAACTTTCTAAGTAAACTGTCTCTTATAATTTGAAGAAGAAAAAAAAAGGGAGAAAGAAAAATGCCATGAGCCATGGAGTGTCCCAAGCCTGGGCTGAAGACCAGCCAAGGGAAGACAGAGACCAGAGGTTATGCTGGGCACCACACAAAACACACCCAGCCATGTCCCTCTCATTGAGAAAGACTGGGGGCACTTAAGTGAGGGACCTGGGAGAGGAATGGGGCCATGCAAGCAAGGACACTCACACAGGAGCGCTCTCCCTGCTTATGAAACGCCTTCCCACGCAGTGGCTCATTCATCTTTATCAGCCCTCCCCCATTTTATAGGTAGGAAACCAAAGCATAGCAAGATTAGCAATTTTTCCAAGGACAAGCGTCAAATCCACGTCTTGAGCCCAAGAAGCATGGTGCTGTGTTTACAACACATGCTGTAGGACCAGGCAGGGCCAAGTCTGAAGTCATCTTTTGCTACACACCAGCTGGTCCCCTCAGACAGTCCTTCGACTGGGAATTCAACCAGGAGACCGAGAGTTCAACCGCTCGCTATGACATGCGCTGACCACCAGGGGGTGGCGTGAAACATGGAGGGCGTCAGTGACATGGCGCTGGCAGCAGGCAGCAGTGGAGGCACTGCCAGCCCCAATGGGCCCCTACGAGAGCGGGACCGGCGGGATGGTGGAGCAGGTGAGGGGGTGATGCCAGTCCATAGAGAGGTGCCAGGTGGGGCTGCAGGGTTGCAAGCTTGGGGGCATGAGCTGGGGCCCATCCCTGTAGGCCACCCTGAGGGACCCCACCCATGCACGAATTCGTGCACCGGGCCTCTAATTTGCTCATAAAAGTGAAGATGATACCAGCTCACTCACAAGGTTGTTGTGGAAATGAAATGAAATACTCACACAAAGAACTTTCAGTGCCAGAGTAAGGATTCAGTAATTAGTACCCATTTATTATCACTATTCCAAGTTAAAGACTTCTCCTATTATCTCAGATTGCCTTTTAATTGCACAAATCTTATTGTGATATTAATAATTTTCTTTCAAATACTTCAGCAAAGCCATTGTGATATGAATGAGGCATTCGCAGGGGCATCTTGTCAGCTAGGTTAGGCAGGCACACTCCAGGCCTGGTGAGCTATCCGCTAAACCCCGAAGACCCCACTCAGAGGACAGTACCATAGCACCTCCTCTATTTTCATGTCCAATCGTGACACCCAGAAGCTTTGCTAATCCTCGGGATGAATGTTAGAAATGAGTTTTTAGCAGGATACTTAGTGACTTGTTCGTCATGAAATGGATGTACCAAAAGGGCTCCCTTGATAAAATGAGTGGTATTCAATCTATACAGCATATGAAATTCAACATAAATTATCTTAGAGACACTTTCTGCCCTTGATCCTTCTTAATATCAATCAATTCAGAGAAATACCCATTTGATTTAGTTCCAATTCAGAGACTATTTTGGAATCCCAGGTTTCAATCATTTCAGAATATCTACCTAAACTTCTTTCAGCTTCTTTGGGTTGTTTTAATAGGCAAAAACAGTTTGGCCTTGTTTAGCATTCTATAGAAACATAGTTCTGTTCACATTCAATATTACTGATTTGGTTTTGATTTTGACTTTTTGTTTTGTTTGTAAGTAGACTTGGTCTTATAGCCTTGCTCTGGGGGACTTTTTCCAGGCAAGAAAAAGGGGTTCCAAAGATAGGCTAATCACCCCAGACCATCTTCTAAGTATAAAAACTTAAAGGAATGGTCATCTTGAAAGTGTCCATCAGTTTGGGCCAAATGCATGAAGTCAACAGTAACCGCACTTCATGCTTGTTGGAGTCTCCATAATCCAAGACTGGCAGAACTTCCTGTTGGTTACCTGCCCTCCCCAGACCCCATGAGCCATGGAGTGTCCCAAGCCTGGGCTAAAGACCAGCCAAGGGAAGACAGAGACCAGAGGTTATGCTGGGCACCACACAAAACACCACCAGCACCTACAGGAGGGAAATAACATCTGCCCAGCAGTCTGCTTTATAGACTGGCCAAGAGAAGCTCAGGGGAGTTGGTGGCTGGTGTGAGGGAGTCAGCACCACACAGGGTTTGGGGATTGGTTCGTTGTTCTGACCCTGGAAGAGTATGCTGAGCGGAAGTGAGATAAATTCCCCAACAAGGACTGCACCCGGAAGGAAAGTCCACAGTCTAACACCCTCATCCTGTGTGGCAAGCCCTCCAATCACCTCCTCATCGTACATTAGGTTAGACAACATCCTGCTTCTGCCTTCTTACAGCTTCAGCTCAAAGAGGAACTGTCTCAGACACCTGAGGCAGGTTCTTGGTTGTATGTGTAGATGGATTCGCATGATTTGGGTGGGTGACAACCTGACATGCCTTTCGACTCATTTCAGGGACACTTTTCTCTGGCGGGTGGGCCAGGCGTGGAAAAGGGCATCCATCTGAGAAGTCAAGCAGGACCGCCAGCTGCAAAGCCTTCAGGCCCACAGCATCTGGACCTGGTTGCAGCAGCTGGGCTGCTCCAGACCCAGGGTGGTTCCTTGTCAGTGAGGCCCACCCAGGGCCCTCTGCAGGGAAGTAAGTGGGAGGCGGCCCCAAGCCATATGGGAGCCTGGGAGGTCAGGGAGAGGACAGGAAGGGACTCTGCTCGGGTCTCACCCCAAGCCTACAGTAGCTCACGGGTTGTGAATCTCAACCTTTCAAGGGAGGGAAGGAGCGGGATAAGGGATGGGGAAGATGTCGAGTTTTTTCTGAAGGATGTTCTAAGCTCTTGTGCCCAGTCCCATGAGGATTAGGTAAGCTTTGGGTGCCTCCCACGTGTTCAGGGCATTTAGCTCTTGCCTGAATAGGGCAGATTCCAAAGGCAAAGGGAGATAAGTCAATAAGTTAAGAGAAACCAGCCAGGCTATCACTGCCTCCTCTTCTTCCCTCCATCATATAAACCACCATCCCAAGAGGCACTGCCCAGTCACGGGCGTGCAGGCCCGTGAGTCAGCCAGGCCTGAGCCCAAATCCCACGGTGCCACTTGCTGGCTGCATGAACTTGGGCACTTGGCCTTTCTGAGCCTTAGTTTCCTCATCTATAAAATGGGAGTAATACTAGCACCAATCTTTCAGAGCTTATTATAGGGTCAAAGTGCCTTCCAACCCCCTGGCACAGTGCCTGGCACATAAGAAGGGCTCCATAAATGATGTGGCTTTACTAAGTAACTATTCTAATAAGGAGCTCCCCTAGCACCGGTGACTGATGTAACTAGATGATTTGACCATGTGATTTAAGTAACTAGAGGCAAAATGGCTCTTCTTGAAATACTAACCTTGGAACTGCCTCTCAGGCTTGGCTGGAATGCAGCCTGTGGGGATTTCTGGGGATATTGCTTGTTCCTAAAGGGACCTCCGCAGTTAGACAATGTATTGAGAAGCCTAAACTTGAGGTGTGGAGGGGAAAGGGAGAATGGTTGTCTTAAATTATTCAATTATGTAGATTAGGCATTACATTTAACCCATGGGCTCCAAAGAGAGGAATTAATTGGAATGATGATCCAAATTCAGGATGAAGTTACCTCTTGGGTTGGGGGGTGAAGGGAGATCCATTCAGGCGAGGCACCAGGGACTTCGCTGCCCTGAGAAAGCTTGACTTCTTAAGCTGAGTGAAATGTACATCGATGCACACTGTCTTATAGGTCTGAGCTCCTTCATCATAAAATTTCAAAGCTCGCATTGACAGGGTAAGCAGCCAGGTTTGGAATCCACCAGGTGGTTTGTAGGGTCTTTTCAACTCTCACATGATCCGACCTAAAGCAGCTGGAATTGGGGCCATTCCTATCGTTCCACTGAGCGCCTTGTCAGTAACCAGGCCCAGCTCCCACCAGGTGTCCTAGTCATGCTGTTCAGGCAGCGCCCACCGGCCCCTTCCCTGGGCAGAGTCAAAGGTTTAGCTGATGCCCTCGACGTGCCAGACCTTCCGCCAGCCAGTCCCCATGACACCAGCAATTTCAGCAGCTCCAGGACTGCTGGAGCCTCCAAGGGATCCTAGGGTCTCCAGCTTGGCCCCAGGTCAAGAAGAGCAGCTGCCGGCAGCTGGGGCCTGCAGCATCGTGCGCGTGCTACAAACCTGTCTTTAGGTAGTTCTGCTTTAATCAGCTGTTATCACACTTGATTAGAGTGATGGCTGCTTTCAAAACACAGTGTCCCCACTGTCTCCCTGGCTTTAAGCTGGGTGGGAGCTGGCAAATGCAAAGCAAGGAGCTAAGTAAGTGGATCCTGAGTAATGAGCAGGCAGGCCCGGCCAGGAGACCAAGATCACGCCGGCCCCAAGTTCAGCCTGACCTGATTACTGTTTACAAGCCGCGAAGCCACAGGCTTGTGTAGAAATGAGAGTGCACGTAACCCAGGTGTGGGGAGACCCACCGAAGTCCTCCAGGCCTTACAAGGTAACTCAGAGTCAGAATACTGAGGGACATGGCATGCTCCTGTCACTGCCCAGCCAGCAGTCTCCAAAGTGGGGGTGAAGATTGAAGAGCCCCAGGGTTCACAAGATAACCCATGAGTGTTAAGGAAAATACAAGACCTCCTATTTCTAGTTATTTATATTGCAATATTAAAATTTCTTTATATTTTATAATATACACTAGAGGCCCAGTGCATGAAAATTCATGCACTTGGGGAGGTCCCTCAGCCTGGCCTGTGCCCTCTCTCAGTTCGGGAGCCCTCAGGGGATGTCCACCTATGGGGAGCGGGCCTAAGCCGGCAGGTGGACATCCTTAACACTGCTGAGGAGGCGGGAGAGGCTCCTACCACCACCGCTGCACACACAGCCATCAGCCCAGCTTGTGGCTGAGCAGAACATCTGCCCCCTGGTGGTCAGTGCGCATCATAGCAACCGGTTGTTCCTCCTTTAGGGTCAATATGCATATTACCCTTTTATTATATAGGATATTTGATTGCACAGTAGTCATAATAATGGATTACATTACTGAGCTGTCATTCTATGCCAGGCACTATCCAAAGAGCTTACATGTATCAATTCATTTAACCTTTACAACAACCCTATGAGTAGCTATTATTATTTCCATTTTATAGGCACAGACAGGTGAGCCCTCCAATGTCACACAGCTGGGTTAGTAAACCCCTCACCCCGCTCTCTCTCGAGGAGGCTTAGTAACAAGTGCTCAGAACCTTGGAATATTTCATTGTTGTCTTCTAGCCATTGGAGTTGCCATGAAGAAGCCTGGTGCCAATCTGACACTTGCTTACCTATAGGAAGGTAGCATTTCACCCTTGAAGCTTTAAAAATTCTCTCCTACTCTTTGGAATTTTGAAATTTCACCAAGATAAAATCCATGTGAGTTTTTAAAACTGTAAATTCTTCAATTCCCCACCCTGTTGCCCTCCATTCTTTTTGCTTTAAGATATAAATTCCTCCTAAAAGAAGGTAGTCTGTCCTTACAGATGCAAAGAGAAGATTAATCTATGTTCTAGGGAGCTCCTTGCCACCAGCAGGGTACCTGGCACTTAGCAAACATGAATAGATGTTTGAAGAATTAACAAATGGACTGGATATCCTGAAGCATTCTCTGGCTATTAAAAAAGAAAACTTTAAAATAATAGATAAAAATTTTAAAGTATTTCAAAATACATGACTGAGATGGAAAGAAAGTAAGAAAGATACCCAGGAGCCAAAAATGAGATGGGAGCCAGAATCCAAATAAGACAGCAAGAGCTGGAAGCAGGGCCGTCTTCTGCAGCCCTGTGACCTAGAGCTTTATCTGGAGTCCTGAGGGAGAGGAGGCGCGACTGCCTTGAATTCCAATGGCCCTCTACAAATTCCCTTTTGTCTTAGTCCTTCCTTATCTCTTCCTAATAATGAGTGAGTTTTACTTAGCACTTCACTAGGTATGAAACCTTATGCTGCTCATCCTGATACACACCATCTAGCTAAGCTTTAAACAGCCCTATGGGGAAAGGTCATGTCCCCATTTTACAGATAAGGAAGTTAAGGCTTATTTTGCTTGATGTCAGAGAATATATCTGTCTGATGTATAACCAGTCCAGAGGAGAGTCAAGTCGTGTAAGTTTGGGTTGAAGTTGTAATCTAGTCCAAACTCACTTGGAATCAAAGGCAATAAGATTTAATCCCAAAATACAAAGAAAATTCTTTATTTAAAAAAGGAGAGGAACTAGAAAAGAACAGTAGAGAACCAAGAAAAGTAAACAATAGACTACCAGACATGACTTCCATTTCTGAATAAATGGACTAGACTGTAGAAGACCAATCTTCCAACAAAGAATAAGAAAAGCCAAATAAATTATTTTAAATGTTTTCAGTTGATTCTTAGAGAGAAAGGAAGGGAAAGAGATAGAGAGATAGAAACATGGATGAAAGAGGAACATCATTGATCATCTGCCTCCTGCACGCCCCCTACTGAGGATCGAGACCACCACCCAAGCATGTGCCCTGATTGGGAATAGAACCAGTGACCTCTTGCGTCCTGGGTCAATGCTCAATTGCTGAGCCACACCAGCGAAGCCAAATAAATTTTTTTTTAAATATACTTTTATTGATTTCAGAGAGGAAGGGAGAGGGAGAGAGAGATAAAAACATCAATGATGAGAAGAAATCATTGATCGGCTGCCTCCTACACATACCCCTACTGGAGATCAAGTCCACAACCTAGGCACAAGCCCTGACCAGGAATCAAACCATGACTTCCTGGTTCAGAGGTCAACATTCAACCACTGAGCCACGCTGACCAGGCACAAATAAAATTTAAAAAAGAAACCATCTGCTTGAAACATTAGAAGGATATTGAGGAACTAGGACTTGATGGGTAACACTACTGGGAAAAGGGCGCTGTGGAAAGGTGAGTTGGCATTCCGCAGTATTTTTTCCCCTCAGCATATTTATCAATTCTAATTATAGGGAAGGAGGCAAAAAATCCAGGTCTCATCAATCAGAGGACTTCTGTTAAGAGGCAAAGAAAGTAGCAACTCTTTTGACAGTCTGTGGGACTAGAGAGACAAAATTAGAGGCTTCGAAGCCAGAACCCCAATGAGAAGGAAGGAGCAGAGAACTGAGCCGAACACTACCAGCTTTCCCAGAAGACATCAGCTACATTCTGAAGCTCTCTGAGGTAGAGGCTAAGAAGACCAATAGAAAGTCCCAGAAACTAAAAGCAGGGTTTTGGTTCAACAATAAAAAAATTAAGATAAATAAATAAATTGAGGGTTTTGGCAGTCTCACAGTGGTCAGGATGCAAGTATGAGAGTTCAAGACCTAATAAAAGAGAAGATGCCCAGCAAATACCTTAGATTCACAATTGGTACACATGGAAAAATGAACCCTAAAAGTGGGGGGAATAGAGTGAAGCAGAGGTTTGTCAAAACTGGAACCAGCCTAAAAATTGGTTGTCTGTCTTAAAACGATCAATCCCCACTCTCCCTGAAGAGCTAAGGAAAAGATACCTCCCTCTAGAAGACAACATCATTTAGTCTCAACATTTTTTTTGTACACAGTGTCCATCATTCACTTAAAAATTACCAGGCAAACTAAGAGACAATTCTAAATAACCAAAAACCAAGAGGAGAAAAAGGAGAGTAGAAAAAGACCTATAGATGACTCAAATGGTAGAGGTTTTTTAAAGAGCTAATGTTTTATTTTTCAATAGGAAAAAAAAAACAGTGGATTAAACAGGTGAAGGATATTTTCACCAGGTAAGCAGAATCTGTAAAAAAATTAAATCAAAATGGTAGGACTGAAAAATACAAGTGAAGATTTGAAATCCAATAGATGGTTTTAAGGGTAGCTTGAGACCCAGATTTAGACCTAGATTAGTTTAGTGGAAGACAACAGAAAATACCTAGACTAAGGACAAAGAGAAAAATGGATGGAAAATATAGAAAAAAGTGTATGAGACAAATAGGACACAAAGAAAAGGGATACTATATGTGTAATTGGAGCACAGGAAGAGGAAATAGGGCAGAAGCAATACTTGAAAAGTTAATAGACAAGAATTTTCTGAAACTGATGAAATATGGTACAATTCAGATTTAAGAAGTGCATTGAATTGGATCATGATGGGGGGAAAAAACCACAACACATCAAGGCATATCATAGGAAAACTGCTTTTGAACTGCTAAAAACCAAAGATTAAGATAAAAGTTTAAAAGTAGAGAAAGCCTTTAATGGAACCACATTAAGACTAAAAGGTGATTTTTAACAGAAAAAAATGAAATTCAGAAGACAAGGTGCTGAAAGAAAATAACTGCCTATGTTGGATCAAACAGTCAATGAAATTATCTTTCAAAACTAAAGGTCAAAGGACAAGCAAAACCGAGAGAATTCTCAGCCAGCAGAACTAAAAGAAACACTGACAGAAGTTCTTCAGATAGAAAGACAAGTATTCCCAATAGAAATACAGAAATGCAGAAAGGAAGCAAAACAAAATGAATACTGACTGACAAAACCATAATAACAATGTCCATGCCTTTGAGCTAGCAATTCCACTTCTAGAAATCCTCATAGATACATATGCTCCACTCTCACCCAGATCCATTTTCTGCTGTTCTCTGCCCAGATCTGTGCCAGGAGAGCAACCACTCTGATCAGCAGGGTCCCTTGCCATCTGGCCTCTGTGGTTGGGTTTAGCTAATGGGAGTTATTGGCAGGAAACTTCCAAGCAAGAAGAGAGTGGGAGATGTGTTCTTTTCCCTGTTCCCTCTACCCTTCAACAGTGTGTTTCTGCAAATATACAGCTCCTGCTAGGTGGCCTGCAGTGGCACCATTTTCCCCTTCAGGCCTGGATCTGGTAACGGCCTCCTATTGTTCTCCATCCCAGGCACCTCAGCTTCCATCGATGGTTCTTTAAACCTACCCACACCTCGGCAAAGTAGGCCCTTTCACAAGTCTCCTAGTTCGAACCTTCTGAGTTTCAGAACTGCTTGCTTCCAGAACCCTCTCTGATGCAAATTCAGATTTCATTGATTTCATCCAAGTGATGTTTGCAATAGCAAACACTGGAAACAGCCTACCAGCCATCAGTTGGGAAACTGGATACATACATGATGGTACTCATGTAACAGAACACCATTCCACATTTTAAAAGAATAAAGTGGCTTAATAGAAACTCAGGGGCAATGTTCTCCAAGATGTATTAAGTTAAAAAAAAAAAAGCAAGGGAAGAGTTTGTATCACAAATTTTCATTTATGTAACAGAAAGTGTCTATGTAATATGTACAAATATTAATATCTCTGCAAGAACACATAAAAATGTGACCTTATTGATGGATACTATTTGCCCTATTTGAAGTGTGTTTACATGGTGGCTGTATTATTTTTTCAAAACCACCTTTTTATTGCTTGGCAAATCAGCTTCCTCTCCCCTTCTCACCTGGCTTCACTCTTCAAAATACACTGTCGGCCAAACCAGACCTCTCACGTAAGTAGTACTTGAAACAAACTTGAATAAATCAAAGGAAGAGAGACAAACAGAGGGTCCGGATTTCAATGAGTTTTCCCAGATTTCTTAGTAACTTTCCTCCTTAGCGGTGGAGATAAGACTTGCAGAGTGATAAAGGTCCTGGGGGGCGGGGGGGGGGCGGGGGGGGACAGAAGGACAGGAACCGACTATTTACATTCCTCTCCCCACCCAATTCTGCCCTCGCGTGAGTGTCATGGAGCCTGTCACTAGCTGCTTCTGGTTTGGATGAATTTCTGGCCACCTCTGGTGGTGGATGAGTGAGGCTGCAGACGAGACTAAGCTCCCTCCAAAACAGCTAAGTGTTACCAAGTAGTCACCCCACCCGATAGCATCAAGACCAAAGCAGATGGTTTCATTGTCATCTTTATCCAAGAAAAAGAGCCAGGTCCTCTTCTGAGAAAGTGATATGTCTTTGTCTAATAAGGACTGTAGGTCTCATAACCGGCCCTGTTCCCCTCTTCGCTTGGCTGTCAGGAAGCTCAGACATGAATTTGCTTCCCACCTTGAAAATGTTAATGCAGCTTTTGTGCCAGGCACATCTGTATACTGATTTCTCTGTGCTTTATCATCCTAGTCCCATGGTCGGCAAACTGCGGCTCACGAGCCACATGTGGCTCTTGGCCCCTTGAGTGTGGCTCTTCCACAAAAATACCACGTGCGGGCGCGCACGTACAGTGCAATTGAAACTTTGTGGCCCATGTGCAGAAGTCGGTATTTTGTGGAAGAGCCACACTCAAGGGGCCAAAGAGCCGCATGTGGCTCACAAGCTGCAGTTTGCCAAGCCGCAGTTTGCCGACTACTGTAGTTGATTCTCTTTTCCCTTTAGATTTGATTTATTTCTGTGTGTGTGTGTGTGTTGTTGTTGTTTTATTGATTTCAGAAAGGAAGGGTGAGGGAGAGAGAGAGATAGAAGCATCAATGATGAGAAAGAACCATGGATCGGCTGCCTTCTGCACGCCCCCTACTGGGGATCGAGCCCGCAACCCAGGCATGCGCCCTGGTTCATAGGTCGACATTCAACCACTGAGCCATGCAGGCCGGGCATACTTCTGTTCTTTTTAAATCATTCTGTAGTGTGTATATCTAAAAGAATGTGCCAAGAACTAGGAAGGCAAGTCCCAGAAAGATGTTCCAAGAGTGTTCAGAGTCTCCATAATGGTGTCAAAGCGGCATCTCCGAAGGGCTCTGAATGCCTGTCTCTGGCATATTTATTAAAATTAAAAAATCTGTTTCATTAACTTATAGCCACCCCTCGCAAATATTTAGCAGACATGAAAAGACCTTTGAGTTCATTCAATTATTAAAGCAATAAGCAAAGATGGCAGGCCGCCAGAGACTCAGTCACTTCGCTGGTGTGTCCTATGAATGCCAATATATTACTATGCACATGGATCTATTTATCATTGAGAAAGACCAGAGCTCCTGTCCGAGGCATCCTTCGAAAGGAAGAGCCGTGGCCAAATCCATTTATCGTGATTTGTCTGACCGCAGGCTAAACCAATGGTTGGCGTGTTTTCACACGTGAAGTCATCGATCTTGATAAAGCATGTTTGAGGCATTGGCATTCCCATTGGTGTGCTTTATTTTCACATCTCTTACATTTAAAAAGAAGGACATTTCATTGGAGCAACACTTTCATGTACTGGAACCTGTAATTAGTGCCAGGGATCTTAAGTAATGAATGACTGTCCTTCGTGAAGGGACCTCGTACATTCGAAGGTTAATTTAACTTCCATGACCCTACATAAGCCCGTGTGTGGTGTTTGGTTTAAACTATATGGGAAGTAATAGCAAGCCACGTTAATAAAGGGCGGAAAGCTACTATGATGAGCCTTCAAATACACAAACCCCTGTGACTCACCTCCTCATTTTAAGAACCGCTATTTATTGAGTGTCCTTGTGTTGGGATAAAATAATGGCCTTCACACTTAATGTCTGTGTGCCAGGCACGATGTTAAGAGTTTTGTGCTTATGGCTTCATTAGCTCTCCCTGGCAACCCAAAGATTGTTTTTTTATCCCCATTTTGACAGAGGAGAAAACTGAGGCACAGAGAGATCAAGCAATATGGTCAAGGTCAGTGAATCTGAGGCCAGGCAGTCTGACTGCCGAGCCCATGTGCTCTAGGTGGGGGTCTGCCCTTCTCTTTTTCAGGGACTCTAGTCTCTCCCTCAACCCTAGCCATCACCACCTCCTCCTCCCCCGCACTAATTACTCCCGGAGCTTTTCCCTTTGTCCATCTTGACTGGCATCTCAAGACACTTTCACCTCAACACAGCCCCAAATGAACACATCCCCTTGGCCTCCAGACCTACTGCTCCTCTTTGTCCCATGCACTTGGCATTGTAGCTTATAATCCTCCTCACCCACCCCGACACCTGGAGGGGCTCTGCTGTCTTCCTGCCCGGCCCACCCCCG